>NC_079495.1:13996568-14195249 GCF_030052815.1 Hevea brasiliensis
TGAAACCTTAGATTAGATCAAGAACAAGTGCACTAACCTTTTGATGCACTGTAGTGTGTTTGGCATATTTAGGAAGCGCCTTAGGACACTAGGTGTTGTCCCTCTAGCTTGTCCACACCAAGATTACCAATGGCAACCCCTTGAACAGCTTCTAAAGCTTTTCCAATCAATTAGAAAATCAAGTTTTTCCTTTTGAGAGATTACAGATGTAAACAGGACAATAGAAACGATTTTCAATATTTTTAATTCAAGAGATTGTTTGCTAATCTCTTTGAATTGATGAGAAATGAAGAAGAAGAGAAGGGAGAGGCAGCCAAGGGTGGCGGCACCAAAGAGAATGAGCAGCTTGTTATTTTTTCTTTTCATAACAACACATTATATAGCTAGGTCACCACCTAAAACCCTTGCCACATGTCACCTTTTGATTAGCTCTAGGTTTAATTTACCCAATCATATTGTGCCAAGTGTCAAACCTATATTTAATCTTGACTTTGATCATCTTACATGATTAAAAGACATATGGAAAACTTATGTGTAGTGCCATGTGTCACCATCTCATGGTGCCACATGTCACCCTGTGAAATGACCAAAATACCCCTGTGTCTTAATTTTGAGTTCTCAATCCAAAATAATTATTTCTCTTCTACTAATCAATTTATATCAAATATAAATTAATTAATTAATCTTTATTAATTAATTTCTTATTAATTAAATTCATATTTAAACACTTTAAATATAAATTTAACTTATACTATACATCCAATAACCTAGATTTGGCTTCAAGCCATGCTAGGGGCTTTGCAATCTAATTGCAAACCAAACCTATTTAATTAATCAATCAAACTCTTTAATTAATTAATTAATTAATTAAATCATATTTAATTTGGTGATTACTTGTGTATGTGTGTGACTTACTAGGCTCATCACTAATTGGCAATGAGACATGATATCAACTCTTAATATCATCGGAACTCTTTCTTACCATAAATGATTTCTCTAAATCATTTTTTGCACCTCATAGACCATGGTTAACACCTAGCATAGTATGCCATGGGCACCCAATTAGTAATAAGGTTTACCTTAAATGAACCTATAATCATATGTTACCATGCACTAGAATCTCTTTGTTACAAAATCCCAATTCGAGCTGGAGTCATGGTTTATGTCAAACCCCATTTGCTATGAATATTATGTTCTCTTTTAATTCCAGTTCTTGATTAAAAAGATTTTTCTCATCAGAAACTCTTTTCTGATTAAATCTATCTGTCCTGGCCAGGAACTTGAAAAATCAAGAACAATTAAATGAACATAGGATTTTATCCTTATTTACTTAGAGGAACAAATTCCATCTTGATCAACACCTACCTCCATATATAACTAGTAGGAGCTAACACATGCCCATATACCCATACACAGTACAAGTATGAAAGCAGTATCAAACTCAAACCACCTATATATAAGATAACTGTGCTATCTCAGTTCTGAAGATCATATGCACTAATATGATTTATGACAATACATTGACAAGAGTAAACTCCATGTGCTTGTCATAAATGTCACTGGTTCGGCCTACTTATCATATATAAGTGCCTATCATGTTTGTTATATGGCATGAGACTCACCATTCCATCTTATTTACATCTCATATAAATAACTTGGGAATAAACATGATTACAATCTTTCTGGATAAGTCTTTTCCTTATTGTGAATTATCCTCGATCATGAACCAATTTATGATACTTTGTGCTAGAAATATTGTCACTCATATTCTTAACAACTTAAGAATAGAATTTCTAACAAAATATCAATGGACCTTTTCTATTACACATAAATATATTATGTAAACGGAAAAGTGAAAATGCCTTTTATTAATAAAATATGTACAAGATACATACTAAATGATATGCTCTAGGGCATACTACTAACATGACTATCAGCCTGGGAAAGTTAATGTGGTAGCAGATGCCTTAAGTAGCAAGACCATGGCTAGTTTGAAAATATCACCTCTATCTATGGTGCATGACTTGAGGGCATTACATGCAGATTTGGATATAGATGATGATGGTCGTATTATGGCTACTTTGCAAGTGAAACCAATGTTGATAGAACAAATCAAAATAGCAACTCATAATGATGAAAAGCACCTAAAGTTAATGGAAGAGGCTCGGGATGGCAAAAAACTAGAATTTTCAATAAATGATAATGGCTTACTACTATACTAGGATAGAATGTGCATTCCTAATGATGTGGAATTAAAGCAAGTCATTTTAAAGGAAGCACATGACTCACCTTTTTCTATGCACCCTGGTGGAACTAAAATATATAGAACTGTTAAAAAGCACTATCGGTGGATGGGAATAACTAAAGATGTTGCAGAATATGTAGCTAAATGCTTAATTTGTCAGCAAGTAAAGGCAGAACACCAGGTGCTAGTAGGATTGCTACAGCCATTGCTAATTCTCGAGTAGAAATGGGAGAGAATCATTATAGATTTTGTGATGTGACTTTTACATACGCAGAAGAATCATGATACAGTTTAGGTCATTGTGGACAGATTGACAAGTCTGCACACTTTCTACCAGTGAGGATGGACTATAGTCTGGACATATTGGCTAAGCTGTATATTGATGAAGTGGTGAGATTGCATAGAGTGCCAGTATCCATTGTGTCTAACAAATATCCAAGATTTACTTTTAGATTATGGGTAGTATTTAAAAATCCCTAGAATTAGATTGAATTTTAGCACAACATTCCATCCATAGACAGACTTCCAGTCTGAGAGAATAATCCAGATTTTGGAGGATATGCTTTGGGCTTGTGTGATTGAGTTTGAAAGAAGCTGGGATGTACACTTGCCCTTGATTGAGTTTGCTTATAACAACAGCGATTAGTCAAGAGTTTGTTTTGAATGTGAATTGATGTTGGTTGGTGAAAGGAATTAATGAGATAGGAGTGTAGTGAATGTGCTGGAATCTGGACACTTAAGTCTAGTGTGTTTAGAAGCTCATAAGTTGAGCTACACAACTCCAATTTATGTGAAACCAATTGGAAATGAAACCTAAAACATAATGCTCCAACTTTCATAGAGAGAGTCTACTTAGAAAATGGCCATAGGATACCTTAATTTAGGCTTGAATCTGGGTTACCAATTTAGGACTGGAGAAAATGACCAAATGAATAGTACTTAGTTAATTAAGCATAACTTCCTCTAGGAAACTCCAATTTGGGTAATTCTAGAACCTATGAAATCCTAAGACATAGGAAAACAATTATTATGCAGACCATGAAGCCAAATTATGACCCTAACTTGATAAATTACTAGACAAATTTAGTCTAGTAAATCTGCCCTGATTTTGGACTGAAAATGGAAAATGTGAGTAATTAGGCATCCAACTAGTTTTGGCAAAATGGCCATAACTAGAGTTATATAGATGCAAATTAGGTGATTCTAAAAACAAAATTCTCATAAGACATAAGACTACAAATTTTATCTTTTGACCTAAACCCAGTTCTTAAGGCAGAGTAGAGACATTGTTAGGGTAACTCAAGAATGCAAAATCTGGAATTCCTGCACCTTAGCCAATTTGCCTTATGACCTCCAAATGGTTATCAGGCCATAACTTCCTCTACAAAACTCCTATTAATGTTATTCAAAATGATTTGGAAACGTAAGACAAAGACCTAAAACATTATTTTAGGGACCTGGTCCAAATTCTGAGCTTAAGGTACTCGGATATAGAATGCAAATTTAAGTTAAAAATCTAAAAAACATGGATTTGCAGGATAAGGCACCTGGAATAGTGCTTAGTAATTTAGCCATAACTTGAGATCCAGAACTCCATATTAAGTGATTTAAAAAAGGGAAATAAAGCCAAGACATAAAAGAATAACTTTCATGAAGAATGTATTATCAAATTTGGACTGGAACTAAGTTGAATTTGGGTTTTAAAGTCAGGATCCAGAACTGCCCTGAACCCAGAATTCATTAAAATTGCAAAGCTAGCTTAGGAATTCATTAGATATTTATTTGATTAGTTATTAGTGATAATTGGGATGAGTATTGAGACATTTCACCTGTGTGTTTTCAGTGGAAAAAGAGACCTTGAAAGACAAGGAGAAGTAAATCAAAGAAAAAGGAGATTTATAAAAGGTTTATGCATAACTAGTCTTTCTTTTTGTTTAACATTTTAAATGTGTTGAATTGACTTTGTATGATTCAAGTATGGGTTTTCTTATGTATTTAAAAATTATTTGCATTAGTTTGAGGAATTTAAATTGTGAAATAAATTTATATTAAGGAAAGGCAAATATTGGCTATAAATCTTATTGTAGCAAGGGGTAAGCCAAATTTTGAATGTGTTTTGAAGAGTTTTTAAAAACTTGATGTGTTGCCAACCTACATTTGAATTTGTGACAAATAAATGTGATTATTTGATTTATGAATGTGACTGTTTGAATGGAAATTAGTTTGAATTTGTTTTGAAACCACAGTTAGTATGGCAATTATTTTTGTGTCCCCCATTAATAATGGTTAGTGGAGTGAGATTGATTATGTCCCTCTCTAGCTTGCCAGGTAGGATTGAGATTGGATGAGTATTCATATAGCTAGCTAGCCTTTGTATCCCCCTTTAGCCTCGGTTATTGGAGTGAGATTGCTTTATTGTGGTGTACAACTCGGCATTGATTAGAAATTTTATGTCATCACCTTAATGTGTGAATTGTTAGCAACACCATTAAATTATGAGTATTTGGATTAAATGTGATTGAAAACAAATGCTTTGTCAATAGATGAAAAATATTATATTATTTTCATGATTCAAGAAAATAAAAATGAGAACATTGTAAATGTTTTATTATGATTTGGTGAATTGTGTTTTATAATGAGTTTAAAATTATTAGTTGTGTACCACTGAGTGAAATATTCAACGATAGTTGTTTTATGCTGTCGTAGGTAAAGAGAAAGATATAGCAGTTGAGTGAGCTGCTTGTAGCTGTGCTGTGGAGCATTGTTTTTGGATTGTATTTGGGTATATTTTAGGTATACCCTTGTACTTTGTGTAATGATGTAATATGTAACTATGTGTATTGTAAAGAACAATTGAGCAGTTGTATAAAAGAATTGTAATGATATTTTTGTACCTTGAAAATTGTAAAGTTGTAACTAAATATCTTTTGAATTGTAAACGATATGGTTTTATTTTCTTAATACTGAATGGATGAAAAGAAAGAATTTGAGCTTGATTTGAGTTCAATTTATGCATGATATTATTTACAGGTTGTTTTCAACAGATTAAAAATTTTGATTTATTAAAATTAGAGCCATTACCACTTAAATTTTCCACAAAATAAAATGGAAAAAATATTTTGATTTGTTTAAAATCCCTTGTAATATATTTAATGGGTTATTGGTAGGCGAAGTTCGGTAATTTATTAGGTGTACTACTGAATTATGTTATACCTTACAGAGAGGTAAGGTGTGACAAATTCAAGGTTTTCTATGAATTTCCTATGAAAATTATAGGAGAAATCAAGAGTTTAGAAGCTTGGTTTGAAGTAAAACTAGAGGACAAGAGGAGAGAGAAAAAATGACAATAATGGAGAAGAAAGAAAATGATGGTGAGATCATATAGATAATAGATATTTATCTTCCCATTTAATTAAATTTTGTCTTCCCCTTAGTCAATTTCATCGTATCTACAAAATATCAAAATTAATTATAATTATAATTTTAATTATATTTGTTATAATTTCATAATTCCTCCTATGTCCCTTATTCATTTTCATACTCCTTTCCATTAATTAAATCCCATTCTACTATATCAATCTCACTTATTTTAATTGACATTTAGGTCAAAAATCAATTCTTCAAGTGAATTGACTAAAATGCCCTTCATCGGGTTATAGTCCATTTTTTTTCAATAATATCGATTAAGTCCATAACCTGATGGTCATTTTGATTTTTATTTTACTTATTTCAATTAATTTTTATCTCGTTTTTGGTCCTCAAATTGGCTTTGAATAATACTATTCACATACCAGAATTAGAGAAGAGCTCAAAACTTTCGAGGCATTATAAGGGTTCTATTAAACTAGGTTCTATGATCTGAAAATTATAGAAATATTCCTGGAGGTCCTTTGTAATGTTTTCATGTTATTACAAATCACTTTACATAATTATTACATGCTAGGAATATTTCATAATTTAATATAATTAACTGGTTCTTCTCTTCAACTAAGATATAATTAATTAAACTTGAAGTTCTTAGTTAGGGCAAGTTTGGTGGCCTAACTTTCCATGCACTGTTTATGTAACTATTCATGCAAAGTTTGGTTGCCTAACCTATGCAAGTTCGGCTGCCAAACCTGGGACTTCCAAGATTCATCCTGCAACTTCCAATTATAGGCTTTAAGCCTCCAAACTCAAAACCAAGCTTTCTTAAGCCATTTTTAACTACTTTAAACACTAAATAACTAAGATAAACATCAAATAACTTAAATATATCAAGTTATTCCAAGATTTAACAATTTTTATCAAATCCTAACATTCTCAAATTCACTTAAACCTACAAAGCCAAACTAACTCTATATTTACTAACATAAAGTCATCAAATCTAAAGAAAGGAAAAGGAAGATACTTACTTAGTTCTTCAGAACCCAACCCATTTGCTAAATCCTCCAAGTCTCTAATTTTATATTTAAGTAAAGGAGGAGAAGATAGAAAGACATAGGAGGTGAAGAGAGAGTCTTAGTATTTTAAAAAGAGAGATCTTATGGAGCTACTAAAGTTTGGAGTGGTAAGAAGGGTATTCAAATCTTCAGCCCTTTAGAAAATTCTTCCTCGAATTTTCAAACAACATAGGGAGGAGAAAGAAGAGCATGTGAAGAATGGGTTTGAGTGCTTATTCCTCAAACTTTATGTGGGCTATAGAGAAGGTTGAGCTATCGCTAAACCTTATGGTTAGGCTCTACCTCTCCCTATTCCTTTAGTGGTGAGTAGTTTGGGTCTATAGGTTCACTAACCTTTATTAACCTTCTCGATGCCCACAATGCCCCAATTGTTTATAATCCATGGGCTTATGGGTTAAGGGCCTTCTGTCTTTCAATAGGCCTACTCTAATGCAACTTCCTCATGACTAGAACTCTATTCTCTCATCTCTTTATCCCTCTCATTTTTATTTCATAAGGACGTATCTTGTGTCCTTACCTTGTAGTGGCTTATAAGGTAGCACTTCTGAGGTAACTATTGTTATTGGTAGTTACTTGAGATTAATATTGATCTATTAGGGTCATTGAAGCCTTAACAAGACTCTCTCCAAGTATCATACCCTTATCTTCTCAATTTCATGATATTATTAGCTTCTTATATCACCATTAGATTTCTAGCCCTAATTTTTAATTGTCTCCCCTTATCTAGCATACTTGTTCCTTTTATAGTATTTTAAGTAATAATGGAGCCACTTGGTTGACTTGTGAAGGTAGAAATACTTAGTGCTTGAAATAACATTCTCTTGGGTTGACCTAATTTCTAGGAGAGCCTATTGAGCTATTTTAGGATTATTCTTATCATTTCCTTCATTTGTTACAGACAGATCATAAGTTGCATTAACTTCTGTGCATGGTTCACTTTATCTAGTAGAGGAGCTTATTGCTATCTCTTGGCCATTTATGTGGCCAATGATCCTTGAAATTATGTGATGTACAATCCATAACTAGTGTCCGTTGAATGCTCATTCATTTCTCCCATCCTTTGGGTTAAGTGTATTCTTATTTCTCTTACTTCCTTTTTTACTCACACTTTCTTACTCATCATAATTCCTTTTCTACTTTTTCTTAGGTACATTTGTGTAATAGCTCAAATTTAATTCGTTACCGATGCTAGGGCATTGGCAGGCATAAGGCCCATAGCAAGCCTATTTTATATCAAAATCTCACTTCAAATCCATATAGTTTACATAAATATTTTATTTAATATAAAATATAATCAAAATTCCTTTTATATTAAAAATATTAAGTGGAATAGCATAGTAGCAAAATAACAAAATTACATCTCATTGCAAAATAGAGCTCCACAAAATGTAAGGTTACCTTTAAGCAAAATTGTGGTTGTAACCTTTGGAACTTAGGTAGCCCATTGACTCTATCTTCTATACTCGTCCCTGAAGAGAAGGACAGAGAAAGGGGATGAGCTGGATGCTCAGTGAGTAGAAGCATAATTTAAAGAAATAAAATATAATATAAAAATAGTTAAGTCAAGCATATCAATATGCAACATTCACATCATATTTTCATAGCACAAACAAGTCATAACAAGATAGCTAAATTGTAACATCCTCAAATTTATTCTAAAAGAATTCATAGGAATGGTAAAATTAATTGTGTAACATCCCCACCTTACTCACCTTGTTCAAATGGGTATTCATACAAATTGTAAAATTGTTAGGGTGTGAAACCTTTTTTCTTTCATTCTTAGGACTTTAATCACCAAAGGTGGGAGGATTCAATTGAACTAATTATAAAGTTTAGGGGCAAATAGAAAAATAGAGGGACTAAATTGAATGATATATAAAGTTTAGGGGCAAAAACATACAACCATTAGGTAAAAGGGGGTAAGGGAGGAAGGACTAATGGGTAAAGCCAAAAGAAATCTGCCTACTTTACCAATCTGCTGCCCCTTCTTCTTCATTTTTTTACTTATTTTTTTCTTTCTTCAACAACCATATCTCTCTCAAAATCTGAAGAGGAGACACCATACCAACCCTAGAAAAAAATACAATTTGAAAGCCTAAGTAAAGGGAGCAAGAAAAGGGAGTGAACCAAGCTTGAAGAACCCTAGTTCCTTAAAGGATTTGGAGGAAACTTGAAGAAGAGAGAGGTAGAAGCTGGTTTCCTTGTGAGATTAGTGATATAACTCTCTCATTTTGATCATGGTTGAGTAGGAATTTCATTAGGGATTGGAAAGAAACTTTAGGAAGTGCCCTAAAACTTTATAGTTTCATGCTAGACCTAATTCCCACGTTAAGATGGTGTTTGAGGGCAAAACTTTTATTTGCCCAATTCTGGAACACTGACCTGACAAATTCCAAAAACAGAATAACAAACTTTAAAAATCATAACTTATGCTACAAAACTTGAAATTGTGTGATTCTTGAACCACTGGGAAGCTTGATGAATGGCCTAAAACTTTGTAGTTATGGCCAAGAATTGATTTTGCTAGTTATATAGTAATATTTTTATATTTCCTGATACTGCTCTGGCTGTGGCTGAGGTCTAGAGCAGGTTGCAAACTTCTATTCATAACTTGAAATGTAGACCTGATTTTGATGTGATTCAAATTGGAAATTGAAATGAACATATGAAAGTTGATTTCTGGAGAATTTGACAACAAAATCCTATAAAGTTGATTTCTGGAGAATTTAACAACAAAATCCTATCCCTATGCTTTTTGGTAGAATTTTATATCTATTGTCCTATTCTCCAGACTTGACTAGAATTGTAATTTTATGATTCCATTGATCTTGATTATGAGTGAGTGGTGCCAAAAAGGAAAATTGAGATGCATATTTGAATTGCATGAATTATATGTGTAATTTGATATTGGTTATGCCCATTAAAAGTCTAACATTAGGTGACATGATATGGAATTGACTAGTCAATATCAAATTGTGCACTTGGCTTCATGCCATGATGTAGTTACTTAGCTTAATGCCATGATATGAATACTTGGCTTCATGCCATGATGTGGTTACTTGGCTTAATTCCATGATGTGGATGCTTATCACTTGAGTTATCTAGACAATATAATTTGGGCTAAGGAAATGGATGAAAAATAAATATGTGAATACAATGATTTGTTGATGATATGAACCATAATTGTATGTGTTATCAACACACCTATGCAAAAGCCTTATGTGATTCAAAATTTTTCCATGTAAGATCATATTGTGTAAAATTGCCTATTGCACTTTTATGATAATGTTGTTTAAACATGACATGTGAGTTGTACATAAATTAAATGCATTCATGAACCAATGCTCTTGTGTTATAGCACCACTAAGCTAGTTGTTTAGTGGAGAGTTGTTTGAACTTTTCATAGGTAATAGGAGTAAAGATAAGGAGCCGCTATAGGAGTGAAGGTGCGTGGAGATTGCTTGCTCAAGACTTGAGAAGATGCCATTTGATTTTGTACACACTAAAAGATTACATTGTATAAGCATTTGAGATGTAATGTAATCCTTTAATGTGTAATCATTCGAATTGTACAAACTATATGGATGATGAACAAGTAGTGTATTTTGTAAATTCCTTTTTATGTAATTAAGATGTCAATTTTAAAGTATGTAATTTTTCTTAATTAATAAGTTATATTGATATTTGATTAGTTGATATGGGCTGTGAATGAAACCACATAGGTTTCATATGTGTTAAAATGATCTAATAAATGTGCATAGATATTTTAATAGGTCTCCCATACTTCAAATTTTCAAGGGAGACTCCGTCTGTTTCCCACCAGAAAAAATAATAATAATAAACATAAATTTCTCATCTAATAACCCTTAAATGGATAGAAAAGCTTTTAAATTTGTTTATATTTATTTAATTAAAACTTTAAAGTTTATATTTTTCGTTGTTTTCTATAAACTAAAAGAAATAAAAAATGGCCAGAGTTTTATTAACCCTTGAGATATACTCTTGGGTATGTCTTGAGGGCATGTACATACTACTCTAGCTGCAGATAGGGTTAGGGTGTTACATGTTAAAGTGGTATCAGAGCGTAGGTTAAAGAGTCCTAGGGCAAGACATGTGGTGATGTCTTTGTTAGTTATGTGTGCCCTAGAGCATGCACTAATCTTGTAACTTGTAAGTAACATTATAAATATTTTAATGGCGATAAACATTTCATTTAAATGTTGTGTATATTTAATAAAATATTTAATTAAAATTGTCCATTAGCAATATATAATATATTCTATTCTTATGACATAAGAATATGAGTGACAGAATATATGGAATATTTGCTATAAATCAAAGTTCGCAGCTGAAGGATATTTTGATGGGCACATTATATCTAAAGAGCTGTCACCTCTTTTTATCTCCATTGATCAGTATGAGATACTGATGTATATGGAATGGTGAGTCTCATGCCATCTGATATGAGATATCAGGATAAATACAGTGGGCACTTATGAGATAAATAGGTCAAACTTGTGGCGTACAGATAACATGAACATGGCGTTTACTTGAGTCAATAAAAAGTTATCTGTGTCATACTAGTGTATATAATCCTTAGAGCAGAAATGACATGGTTGTCTCTTATATGGCTAGTTTGAATTTGATACCACTTATATATCTGTACTGTGTATGGATATTTTGGTGTGTGTTGGCTCAGATTGGTCATATGTTGGGACAGGTGTTCAATCAAGAGGGGATCCGTAGCCTTGAGTAAACAGGGTTAAAAGTCCTATGCGAATTTGAGCTGTTCTTAACAAGATTAAATTCCTGGCCAGGACGGATGACTTTGTCAGGAAAAGTGTTTCCTGATTGTAAAGTCTTATATGTCAAGAATCAGATTTTAAATGAGTACATAAGATTCCAAAATAAGGGGTTTGACTCAACCATGACCCTTAATGGGATTGAGATATAATATGGAAGGATTTTAGTGCATGGTGATGTATGATTAAAGGTTCATTTTAAGATATTTCTTATTGCTAATTGGGTGGCCATGGCATGCTATGCTAGGTGTCAACCATGGTCTACGAGATTCCTAAAATGATTTGGGGAAATCATTTGTGGATTAGAAGAGATCTAATGATATTAAGAGTTAATATCGTTTTTTATTACCAGTTAGTAATGAGCCTAGTAAGTCACACACCTACACAAGTTGACCACCAAGTTAATTATGATTTAATTGATTAATTAAAAAGTTTAATTAATTAATTAAATAGATTTGGTTTGCAATAAGATTGCAAAGTCCCTAGCATTACTTGAAACCAAATCTTGAATATTGGATGTATGATGAATGTTGAATTTATATTTAAAGAGTTTAAATATGAATTTAATAGTGAAATTAATTAATAGAGATTAATTGATTAATTGATTTATATGTGATATAAATTAAATAGAGAGGGAAATTACTATCTTGGGTTAAGAACTCAAAATTCAATACAATGGCAAAATGGTAATTTTACATGGTGACACGTGGTACAATGAGATGGGGACACGTGACACGTATTGATGTGTGCCATTTGTCTTCCATGAGATGGAAGATGACATTTAGATGATTTAATCTTATCTTGACAAGTGGATTAATGAGATTAAGACACACTAAAAGTAAGATAAAATAGGTTCTTGACATATGGCACACTATTAACTATTTTGTCTCTTGTATATAAATGGAAGATAAGAAGAAAATTTAATCTTCTTCTTCCTCTCTCTCCTTGGACGGCAACAAGAGGGTTTCTCTCTCTTTGTTTTTCTTCCATTGATGCTTGAAAGAAAGCTTGTTTCTTTCTTGAATCAAAAACTCTAGAAATTGTTTCTAGCCACCTACATCCATTAAAATATCACCTAAAGCAAATACCCTAATAGTTAGTGGTTGGCAAATACCTAAGAGAGGATATGGGTTATTAAAGGTGATCTTAGTGGCAGCTTGTGGTGGACAAGCTAGAAAAGCTACAAGTGGAGCTCTTAGAGACTACCTAAGGGAGTAAGAAGTGTGATTCAGTGCCTTTGAGGTTAGTCTCCTTCAATCCATATTAAAGCTAGGGTTTGATTTGATTAATAGTTAATCAACAATCCTTGATGGCAAATGAATATCAAATGCATTTTAAAAGAGTGTTTTGACGTGCTTTAGGGCATTAGTTGTTGGCTAGGATCATAATACACTTGTATGTTTGCATGAAATCCTAGAAAATTTTTGAAACTCAACCTCTAAGGCCCTAACCACTCTTCCCAAAATTGCCTTCAATTGGTATCAGAGCCACTATATTTGCCATTAGGATTGATTATGGGACTTAATTGTGTGATTGGATCAGATTTAGGGTGATTTGAATGAGATTTAAATTGAGAAAACCCTTAGAAAACCTTATTACCGCAAGAAACACTTCTGGGTTTGTGGCCCACAAAACGGGCAGAGAGTTACACAGGCCAAGTTATTGATTAACACGGGTCGTGCTTTTGTGTTACACGGGTTGTGAAATTTAACGCCTCAGGCCGTGTAAATGTTGCACTGGTCGTGTTATTGAACACGGGGCGTGTTCTACTTGGGAAGCCATGTTATGGGTGGTTTTAGGGACTTTTATGCAATTGTTGTATAATTAATGACCCAAAATCATGCCTAGACCTAATTAAATGGTTTAATTAGAATTTCGAATCATGCAAATGAATTTTGAAAATTGTTTTCATGAAAATTAAATTTGGAAAGGTTCCTACATTTGAGATTAATTTTGAATGAGATTCAAAATTGAGGTTTAAATTGGATATATGTTATTCAATTTAATTATTCATATATATTTATATTTAATTGTTAAATGTTTCTATGCATGATGGATGATCGTGGACAATAAAAGACCAATGTGATTGGATTTAATTCTTTTATTTTCTTTGGGGTGTAATAATTAATTTTATTTATAATGGCATGTAATATAAGTGTTGTATTACATAGGATGTAATTTCATTTACTTAAGGACTTTTAAGTCCAAATTCTTGTAAATTCACCTTGGTATGCCAAGGGTTACTTTATAATTGGATTGCAAGAAGGACAAGGAGATCAGGAACATTGGTGGATCTAGAGGGAGCACATCAAGATCAAGTGTTGATTTATGTACTCCTTCAGCATCTCTTGTAATAGAATAGATGAAATGCACCTAGAAAATGCCTTAATTCAATTCTTGGTTGCTCAGAATTGAATCCCTTAGAAGTCCATGATCATGCCATTTTATTTAATTATCCATGTATGCATGAGATGTCTATGAATGGATGTTTGTATGAGATATATACATGCCAAATGGATAATGTGTAAAATGAGACCTTAATAGTAATTAAGCTAATTACAAAATCTTCCAATTCAATGATTAAGTTGGTAATGGTATAATTATGGTAATTATATCATGGCTCTCCACTAAGGCAATTAAATTTGGAAATTTTAAACACTTAAATTATCAGCTATGGTAACATAGGGATGGTTTTTGTAGTCTAAGAGATTTTCTAAATTTAATTGTTAAAACATATGATGTTGTGAGTATGTGGGTACTTTGGTAATCAAGAATGGATGTACCTGAGGTTACCAAGGTTCAAACTTCCATATTCACTGACCTAGTGGGCTCAACTTAACTAATGCAAGATAGGCCAAGAATGGATGTTCCCGAGGCTTTGAGCATTAAGGGCCAAATCTATTGATTGAATTTCACATAAGATGTGTTGAACAAGTGTTGTTCACTTATGTATTGTTAATAGCATCCAAGAAAATGTGATTTGAGGATATTTAATAGTAAGTAAGAATTCAATCACCCACTAAAAATTCATCCAACTAGGATTTCCATTTCCTACCATGAAAGTGTAGGATTCTCCAAGTTAGTGGGAGGACCAATTTGATTAAAAGACTATAATCATATTGGTGGTTAATTTACTTGATACAAGATGACTAATTTGAATCTTGCTTTTTCTGCAGTAATAACATCTGATAATTATGGCACAAAGGTCCAACCCATTATCACACATTCTAGATGAAAATAGGCTCATCGGACCTAACTTCTCTGACTGGCCGAGGAATTTGAGAATTGTTCTTAATCTTGAGCGTATAGGATGCATTTTTTATTCTAAAATTCCTAGTCCACTACCACCTGAGGCCACAGAAGAAGAACAATACACTTTAAGAAAGTGGCATGAAGATGACATAGAAGCCAAGTGCTATATGCTTACTTCTATGACTAATCAGTTATAGAAGCAACATGAGAAAATGCAAACTTCTTCTGAAATACTGAGTCACCTTCAAGAGTTATTAGGTGAAAATAGTAGGTTGGCTAGATATGAGATATCTAAACAACTATTCAGAATGAAAATGCATGAAGGCCAGGATGTGGGAGAACATGTCCATACCATGATCCTGCTTATAGAGTAGTTGGAGGCATTGGATTTCTCTATGGACTTTTCTCTTCAAACGGATTTGATCATTCAATCCTTGCTAGAGTCTTTTGGAAGCTTTATCACAAACTTCCATATGACTAAACAAGAATGCACTCTAGCTGGTCTTCTGAACATTCTTGTAATTGCTCAAGGCAATATGCCTGGTAGGAAGGGAAAGGAAGTGGCACTTGTTACTTCTTCTTCTTCTGGTAAAACCAAGAAGAAGAAGAAAAGCAACAAGTAGAAGCCATCTTCTGTCCCTGGTCCTTCTAGTAGAGTGGGCAAAAAGAGCCAAACTGTGAATAAGAAGGCATAAGCAGCTACTGCTGATAAGGGAAAGTATTTCCACTGTCAAAAAGATAGGCATTGGAAGAGAAATTGCCCAGAATACATGGAGTTGGTAAAGAGCAAGAAGGCAAAACCTTCTGAAGGTATAGCTATTTCTTGTTTCTTAGATTCTAGTATTGCTTGTCATATTAATTCTGCTTGGGTCATTGATACTGGTTCTAATTCACATATAATTTCTGATGTGCAGGAACTAGTAAATCTTAGGAGCTTAGATCATGGAGAAGTGAGGTTGAAGATTGGTGATGGATCAAGTGTTGATGCCAAAGCCATCGGATCTACTTCTCTTATTGTAAATAATCATTTTGATAATGATGTTTTGTATTTAAAGGATGTTTTGTATGTACCCAACATGTATAAAAATATCATTTATGTATCTAGTTTGACTAGAGACGGTTATGAATTCAGATTCATAAATGATGAATTTACAGTTTATTATGGTAATAAAGTTGTATGTTTGGGTTATTTGCAAAATGGTCTTTATTATGTTGATAATAAATGCAAAATAGTTCCAAGCACCAAATATGAAATTTATGCAATAGAAAATGTCAACCTTAGTCTAAAACAACTTTGGCACTTAAGATTGGGTCATGTAGCAAAAGTTAGGATCACGAAATTGGAAAGGATGGGGACTTTATCCACTTTGGGAAATGAACCATCACCAACTTGTGAGTTCTGCCTTCAAGGCAAAATGACCAGATCTCCTTTTGTGGGACAAGGGAAAAGAGCTAAAGATATTTTAGAACTCATACATAGTGATGTATGTAGGTCATTTAAAGAAATGGCAAGAGGTGGATATAACTACTACATTACCTTCACTGATGACAAATCTCGGTTTGGCTATTTATATTTAATAAAATACAAGTTTGAATCCTTTGAAAAGTTCAAAGAATTCAAGGCTGAAGTAGAAAAATGAACAGGAAAAAGTATTAAAGTCCTTCGATCTGATCGAGGTGATGAATACTTAAGTACAGAGTTTGATGAATTCCTTCGAGAACGGGGCATAATTTCATAATTGACCCCTCCTAGCACACCACAATTGAATGGTATATCAGATAGAAGAAACCGTACTTTGTTGGACATAGTATGCAGCATGATGAGCTTCATTGATTTGCCTATTTCCTTATGGGGCTATGCATTAGAGACTGCACTGTATATTCTTAACAAAATTCTAACTAAATCAGTTTCTTCCACACCATATGAGATATGGCATGGAAGACAACCATCCCTTAAACATATTAAAGTATGGGCTTGTCCAGCTTTTATCAAAAAGTTAAAAACTGATAAATCGGAAACAAAATCTGAAAAAGGTAGATTTGTTGGATATCCAAAAGACAGTTTTAGATATTATTTCTATCTTCCACAATCACAAAGAGTTGTGATAAGTAGAGATGCAATTTTCTTGGAAAAAGAGTTTATTCAAGAAAGTGGCAAAGGAAGGAAGATAGAATTGGAATTAGAGAATTCCACAAAAAACCAACAACCTACACCTATGGATGTTGATGCAGTGGGAGAGCCTATGCCTATAGATAATACATCCACAACACCAGTTCTTCATAAATCTAGTAGAATATCTCATCCACCAGAGATATATGGATTTCTTCATGAGAATGAACAAGAGTTATTTATTCATGAAGAAGTTGATCATGGAGATGATTCTGCTAGTTATGAAGAAGCTATATCAGATATAGATTCTTTAAAACAGCTAAAAGCTATGAAATTTGAAATGGATTCCATGTAAAAGAACTAAGTTTGGGATCTTGTAGAACCACCTGAGGGTATCGTACCCATAGGATGTAAATGGGTTTTCAAGAGAAAGATTGGTCATGATGGTAAGGTAAAGACCTTCAAAGCTAGGCTTATAGCGAAAAGGTTTCACCAAAGGGAAGGAATTGATTATGAAGAAACATTATCTGCCATAGCCATGCTTAAATCCATAAGGATTCTTCTAGCTATTACAGCACACTATGATTATGAGGTTTGGCAAATGGATGTCAAAACTACTTTTCTCAATGGTGTTATTAAGGAAAACATATACATGTAATAACCCAAAGGTTTTGAATTCAATGAAGGTTCCAAGGTGTGCAAGCTTAAGAGATCCATTTATGGTCTTAAGAAAGCTTCTAGAAACTAGAATAAATGTTTTGATGAAGTCGTTAAGACTTTCAGTTTTATTCAAAATATTGATGAACCGTGTGTGTATAAGAAGACTAGTGGGAGTATAACTACTTTTTTGGTGTTATATGTGGATGATATATTACTGATAGGCAATGATATTGGTATGCTAACATCTGTAAAAACCTGGTTGTCAAGTACTTTCTCTATGAAAGACCTTGGGGAAGCTACCTATATTCTGGGAATTTGGATCTATAGAGATAGACCGAAAAGAATAATAGGTTTATCCCAAAGGCTTTACTTGGAAAAGGTGTTGAAGAGGTTCAGCATGCTTGATTCCAAGAGAGGATTGTTACCAGTTAGGCATGGAATTCACCTTTCTAAGGAACAATCTCCCAAGACTCCTGAAGAAAGGGAAAAGATGGCCAAGGTTCCTTATGCTTCGGCTATAGGAAGTCTAATGTATGCCATGCTGTGTACCAGGCCTGATATTGCCTACACTGTTAGTGTGACTAGCAGGTTTCAATCCAATCCAAGTTTGGAACACTAGATAGCTGTCAAGAATATCCTTAAGTACTTGAGAAGGACTAAGGATTTATTCTTGATATATGGAGGAGGTGTGTAACGCCCTCACCATAGGTAGTCCGTACATTTTACTATTCCGACGATTAATGTCTGTTTAGACAGTCAGAATGTCTAGAGCTACACTTAAACTATAGTGATGAGACATAAATTGATGAAATAAATGTTAAGAAAATATAGGGAAAAATTTGGAGAAAATAAAATAAAATTTAAGAGAATTTATTAATTGGTATAAAATAATAAAAATAACCTGATTGTCACCATGAAGGTCATTTTGGTCATTTCACCCCCAGATGTGAATTTTGACCTAAATGTCAAATTTAAAAATTTAGAGAAGTAAAATAATTAATATAAATTAAAATTTATAAAACAAATTAGGAAGAAAGAAGAAAAGAAAAGAAAAGAAAAGAAAAAAATGTAAAGTACACAAAAATAAAAATATAAATAGACACATAAGACAAACCCCCACCAACCTCCATCTTCTTCCTCCACTTCTTCTCTCTCTCTTTCCCCTTGGAGCCGGCACACTTGCTCCCATTTTCCTCCATTGTTATCAAGCTTTAAGCTTGATTTCCCAAGCTTCTTCTACCCAAAACCCCTAGCTCACTTTACTAAAAATACTCCCCACTCCATAAGAAAGTTATTGATAGTAGTAAGAAGCAAAAAAATTGATGTTTGGGAAGCTCAAGTAAGGTTAGTGCACTAATCCATCTCTTTCTCTTTATTAAACATGAAAAGCATGTTTAGCCAAGTATAAATTTCATGAAATTAAAAAGAAAACTTGAGGGAAAGAGACACTTGAATTTTCGGCAGCCATGGAACCTTGAGGTTTTGACAGCCATGGAACCTTGAGGTTTGTTGCTTTCAAGTGATAAAAATAGCTCCATGAGAATGTTTGATAAGTTGATATGTTTGGGAGTTTGAATGTGTAGTGTTTGTGCAAATTTGAAACTTGAAACTAGGGTATGCGTACATGGTTAAGGACTTTATGTAAATGTTTGAAATTGACCTATTGAGTTGAGATAGTTGCTTATAGAAGTATTATGCATGCAAATTGAAGTAAGGAAGTTGGAGGAGATTGAATTTTGGGAGTGCCATTTTTCTGCAGGTTGGGACTCAATGAGTCCAGTGTGTTTATTGAACCATAACTGAAAATGTGTGACTCCAATTGGTATGAGGCCAATTGGAGGTGAAATTAGACTCAAAATAGCCCATTTTTCATGTGGACACCATGCCCAAATTTTGTCAAAAACTTGACCTAAACACTGCCTAAATCTGAATGACCCTGCACAAAACCCAAAAAATGACCAAATGAATAGGTCATAACTCTCTCTACACTGGTCCAAATGGCCTGAATTTAGTACCATTGGAAAGCTTAGATATAGAGTTACAATTCTCATGAAGACCACTAAACCCAGAAATTCCAAAAACCAAACCAAATTATTGGCCCAAGTTGGGTCACAAAACTGCCTAGAATTAGGTTGTCCAAAAACTGCTACACATAAACTCACCTGACCAGTTTTGGCAAAATGGCCATAACTTGGTCTACAAGAACTCAAATGTAATGAAACTAGTGGAAAATGTCCACAAGAAATAGACCTACAAAATTGGTATTTTGACCAAAACCCAGAAAATAAGAGAACTAGGTCAAACAGTTAGAATAATCACTGCATCAAAACTTGGAACCTAACCAACTTGACCCCAGAAGAGTCTTTTAGTCATAACTCCCACTAAAAAAATCCAACTGGGATGAGCCATACCTTTCTATAAACCTAAGAAATAGGGATACAACTTTGTTTCAGGAACCTTCCTCAAATTATGAATTTAAGAGCCTCAAAAAGTGACCTGAAATCACTATCATGAACTGAGCCCCTATTGGCACAAGGTACATGAGCCCAAGTCAGTTAATTGGCCATAAATAATTCCAAAAAACTTGAAAATTTGTGATACAAATTTGTCAATGATCATAAGATATAGGGCAGCAATTTTTATGAAGATCACCATGCCTAAAAGTGACTGTAACCTGTTCCATTAATTAGGTAAAATTTAAGTTCAAAAGCTAACTAGTTAAGGAACCAAAATCTGGAAATGAGTCAGTTATAGTTACCCGACCATAACTTGAGTTCTAAAAATCAAATTAACATGATTCAAAAGGGAAAATAAAGATAATACATAGAGGAACAACTTCCATGAAGGGAGTGTGGCCAAATAGTGGCTACAAACTGATTATATGGATAGGCAAAAGTAAGACACAAAAACTGAAACCAAAGAAGGGTCCATGAGATAAATTATCTTATAACAGGGAATTTAACCCTATAAGCTATTAAACACTAAACCACATGAAAGAGGTATGTGGGACCTATTTTCCCACTATAAAGTGATATGAACGTTTAAATAAATATGTAATAAGGTGTAATTGCCCATAGTATACCTAGACTTATTTATTTAGTTTGGATCGATTGGTATACCAATTAGGGACTACAGATAGCAGTACTGCCTACCGAGAAAATCATAAACTGACAATATATGTCTGGTATGATTGTTTTACAAGCTATATGCCTACTTACTGGCCATTGCGCCTACTTTATTTCTAGTTTTACAAGCCTGACAGCGGGCCTCATGCCTCACAGCTGGCCTCGTGCCTGACAAATGTATACAGGGTGGACATATGGCTGTTTAACCTGTATACTCCCCTGTATCCAGCTTTTATAATCTTTTATAGGTTTCTTGGGCATTGATAATAATTAATTAAGACTGAATATACAATAAGTAAACAGAAAAGATCCCGATAAATTAAATTGTTTCCAAAGTTAAATGAAAATATAAATACCTAGAAATTATGAAATTGCCATATATAGAATTATTATTTAAATTGTTCAGTTATTGTTATTATAAATTATGTACTACTAAGCGTTATACTTAGCACGTTAGTTTTCCATCGTGTAGGTACTGGAGACCAGTCCCAGCAACTGCAGTAGCCACCACAGTAGTGTTCAGACAGAGCTCCAACCAGATCTGCCACTGTCCAGAGTCACCTCACCAGTCTTTTATATTTTGGTAGGGCCTATGTATAGACTAGTATTTTGGTTCATTATGTCTAGTCATGATGTAATTACTAGTTATGATGTATTTTGGTAGGGCCTATGTATAGACTAGTATTTTGGTTCATTATGTTTAGTCATAATGTAATTGCTAGTTATGTAGTAATTACTGCAGTAGACTCCACCACCGAAGCCGAATATGTTGCTGCATGTGATGCTGCAAAAGAGGCTATTTGGATCAAGAAGTTTATTTCAAAACTGGAAGTAGTTCCTTCCATTGAGTCAGCAGTTCCTCTCTACTGTGACAACAATGGAGCCATTGCTCAGGCAAAGGAGCCTAGGTCTCACCAGCGATCCAAACACATAGAGCGGTGATTTCATATTATCAGAGAGATAGTTGGAAGAGGCGATATCGCCATGCAGAAAGTAGCTTCGACTGACAACCCAACTGATCCACTAACCAAGGCCATGACACAGCAACAGTTAGACAAACATCTTGAGAAGATGGGTCTTAAATACTGTAGTGAATGGCTCTAGGCCAAGTGGGAGATTGTTAGTTATGTGTGCCCTAGAGAATGCACTGATCTTATAACTTGTAAATAACATTGTAAATATTTTAATGGCGATAAACATTTCATTTAAAATTATGTATATTTAATAACATATTTAATTGAAATTGTCCATTAGCAATATATAATATATTTTATTATTATGAGATAAGAATATGAGTGACAGAATATATGGAATATTTGCTATAAATCAGAGTTCGCAGCTGAAGGATATTTTGATGGGCACGTTATATCCAAAGAGTTGTCACCTCTATTTATCTCCATTGATCAGTATGAGATACTGATGTATATGGAATGGTGAGTCTCATGCCATCTGATATGAGATATCAGGATAAATACAGTGGGCACTTATAAAATAAGTAGGTTGAACTTGTGATGTACAGATAACATGAATATGGCGTTTACTCGAGTCAATAAAAAGTTATCTGTGTCATACTAGTGTATATAATCCTCAGACCTGAGATGACATGGTTGTTTCTTATATGGCTAGTTTGAATTTGATACCACTTATATATTTGTACTATGTATGGATATTTTGGTGTGTGTTGGCTCAGATTGGTCATATGTTAGGACAGGTGTTCAATCAAGAGGGGATCCATAGCCTTGAGTAAACAAGGTTAAAAGTCCTATGCGGATTTGAGCTGTTCTTGAAAATATTAAGTTCCTAACAAGGACAGATGACTTTGTCAGGAAAAGTGTTTCCTGATGGTAAAGTCTTATATGTCAAGAATCAAATTTCAAATGAGTGCATAAGATTCCAAAATAAGGGGTTTGACTCAACCATGACCCTTAATGGGATTGGAATACAATACGAAAGGATTTTAGTGCATGGTGATGTATGATTAAAGGTTCATTTTAAAATATTTCTTATTGCTAATTGGGTGGCCATGGCTTGTTATGCTAGATATCAATCATGGTCTATGAGATGCCTAAAATGAATTGGGGAAAGCATTTGTGGATTAGAAGAGTTCTAATGATATTAAGAGTTAATATCATTTCACATTACCAGTTAGTAATGTGCCTAGTAAGTCACACACCTATACAAGTTAACCACCAAGTTAATTATGATTTAATTGATTAATTAAATAGTTTAATTAATTAATTAAATAGATTTGGTTTGCAATAAAATTGCAAAGTCCCTAGCATGACTCGAAACCAAATCTTAAATATTGGATGTATGATGAAAGTTGAATTTATATTTAAAGAGTTTAAATATGAATTTAATAGTAAAATTAATTAATGGAGATTAATTGATTGATTGATTTATGTGTGATATAAATTAAATAGAGAGAGAAATTACTATTTTAGGTTGAGAATTGAAAATTCAATACAAGGGTAAAATGGTAATTTTACATGGTGACGCGTGGCACCTATTGATGTGTGCCATTTGTTTTCCATGAGATGGAAAATGACATTTAGATGATTTAATCTTGTCTTGACAAGTGGATTAATGAGATTAAGACACACTAAAAGCAAGATAAAATAGGATCTTAACATGTGGCACACTATTAACTATTTTGTCTTTAGTATATAAATGGAAGATAAGAAGAAAATTCAATCTTCTTCTTCCTCTCTCTCCTTGGACGGCAACAAGAGGGTTTCTTTCTCTTTGTTTTTCTTCCATTGATGCTTGAAAGAAAGCTTGTTTCTTTCTTGAATCAAAAACTCTAGAAATTATTTCTAGCCACCTACAGCCATTAAAATATTACATAAAGCAAGTACCCTAATAGTTAGTGGTTGTCAAATACCTAAGAGAGGATATGGGTTATTAAAGGTGATCTTAGTGGTAGCTTGTGGTGGACAAGTTAGAGGAGCTACAAGTGGAGCTCTTGGAGACTACCTAAGGGAGTAAGAAGTGTGATTCAGCGCCTTTGAGGTTAATCTCCTTCAATCCCTATTAAAGCTAGGGTTTTATTTGACTAATAGTTAATCAACTATCCTTGATGGCAAATGAATATCAAATGCATTTCAAAAGAGTGTTTTGACATGCTTTAGGGTATTAGTTGTTGGCTAGGATCATAATACACTTATATGTTTACATGAAATCCTAGAAAATTTTTGAAATCCAACCACTAAGGCCCTAACCACGCTTCCTAAAACTGCCTTCAGTCCTGAGAATAGATTTGGCTATAAATATTATATTTAGAATTTTATGTTTACAAATTATCTGAGCATTTGTTTCTAAAAATTGAAAGACTTGTTTGCATCCATGTATACTCATCCATGGTTAAATGAACCCAATGGTTGTAATCTTCTCTTAATGAATGTACTTGAACAAACGTGATGGCTCCTGATAATTAGAATGAGATAAATGATGAGGTGGGGAGTGTGGCATGCCAATATCCCGAGGTGGGCATTCAGGGCCAATAGGAAGTTCCGGTTTATCCAGTTGTGGAGTTTCTGAGGAGGGTTGCTACTCAGATGTAGGATTGGGATAAAAAAGATTATAAAGCATTTAGAAAGCATGAGGTACCAAAGTTTTATCGTGTTACAGACACCCAGGAGACTAAACGGTGGCTGGAGAGATTGGAGCGGGTATTTGATATCATGCACTATGATGATAGATAAAAGTTTGATTTCGCAGTATATTTATTTCAGGGGGACGCCTATGACTAGTGGAAGACAGCCCCCAGCAGCAATGCAAGGCCACCTATCCTTGAAGGAGTGGAAGCGTGAATAAAGGGCATTAGAACCTTAAATTTCAAAAATTATTTCTAAGGTTACATGCACCATACCAAGTGTCTTATGATCCTAATCAATTTCCAATGCCCAATTGCATACCAAAACATATTTTAGCATGCGTTAAAATTTCATTTGCCATTAAAGATTATGAATTAACATTTAATTCAATTAAACTCTAACTAAAAGAGGGATTTTTAGGTACTAACCTCTTGATGCGCAATTGAAGCCTCTTAGGATGTACTAAGGAACCCAAATGTTGTCCTTCTAGTTTGTCCACCACAAGCACACACCAAAGTTGCAATGGCAGCCCCTAGATTGGCTTCTCAAGCCTTGTCAACCAATTTTGAGATGGGGTTTATGCTTTGTAAAGGTTGTATGAATGTATTGGGTGTTAGAAACACTTTCTAATAATTTTAATTCAAAAGAAAATCAAAGTTTTTCTCTTGAATTAATTGAGGAAATTAAAGAGGAGAAGAGAACTCCATATTGCCATCCAACATGAGAGAAAAGAGAGGAGTGGCTGATTTTTTTTTATAACTTTTCTTTATATACTTAGGTAAAACTCTAACTCCCTTGCCACATGTTATCACAAGATCTCATCTTATTATTATTTGATTTAATCCTATGAGCCAAGTTTCAAGCTCCATTTAAATCATGATATGTGGTCTTCCATCGTAGGAAGACAAGTGGCAAGATCATATGGTGCAATGTGTCTCCATCTCATGGTGCCACATGTCACCATGTGAAAAGACCAATTTGCCCTTAATTTTTAATTTGAGTTCTCAACCCAAAATTATAATTTCTCCTCTTTAAATCAATTTATATCAAATATAAATTAATTGATTAACTAATCTCCATTAATTAATTTCTCATAATAAAATTCATATTTAATCAAATTAAATATAAATTTAATTTGTACTATACATCCAATAACCTAGATTTGGTTTCAAGTCATGATAGGGACTTTGCAATCTTATTGCAAACCAAACCTCTTTAATTAATTAATTAAACTCTTTAATTAATCAATTAAATTACATTTTAAATGGTGATTAGTTTGTGTAGATGTGTGACTTACTAGGCTTATTACTTATTGGTAATGAGAAATAATATTAACTCTTAATATCATTAGAACTCTTTCTTACCGTAAATGATTTCTCTAAATCAGTTCAGGCATCTCACAGACCATGGTTGACACCTAGCATAGTATGCCATGGCCACACAATCAGTAATAAGGAATACCTTAAATGAACCTTTAATCATATGTTACCATGTACTAGAATGTCTTCGTTACAAAATCCCAATTCGAGCTGAAGTCATGGTTAATGTCAAACCCCATTTGCTATGAACATTATGTTCTCTTTTAATTCCAGTTCTTGATTAATTAGATTTTCTTGTTAGAAATTGTAACGCCCTCACCATAGGTAGTCCATACATTTTACTATTCCGACGACTAATGTCTATTCGGACAGTAAAAAATGTCTGGAATTACACCTAAACTATAGTGAAGAGGCATAAATTGAAGAAATAAATATTAAAAAAAATATAGGAAAAATTTAGAGATATGAAATTGTTGTTAACACGTGATAGTGGAACCTGCCAGATGCTAATAAAACAGAGGAGGATCTGTCCGGGTCTCTACAGAAATAAGATATATATATATATATATATATATGTATGTATATATATATATATATGTATATATATATATATATATATAGATATATATATATATATATATATATATATACATATATATATATAAATTCTACACATAAATTACCTAATTTAAATGACATTAAAATTTATAATAGACATGACAAGACAAGATAGGGTGCTCCGGTACCGAATGTGGTACTTCTTGCTCGGCTATACAATAGACGGGTAAGGGGCATCACAAAAACTCTTTTATGACTAAATATGTCTATCCTGGCCAGGAACTTGAAACATCAAGAACAATTAAATGAACATAGGATTTTATCCCTATTTACTTAGGGTAACGGATTCCATCTTGATCTACACCTATCTCCATATATAACTATTAGGAGCTAACACATGCCCATATACCCATACACAGTACAAGTATGAAAGCAGTATCAAACTCAAACCACTTATATACAAGATAACTGTGTTATCTCAGGTCTAAAGATTATATGCACTGATATAATATATGACAATGCATTGACAAGAGTAAACTTCATGTGCTTGTCATAAGCGTCACTGGTTCGGCCTACTTATCATGTATAAGTGCCTATCATGTTTGTTATGTGCCATGGGACTCACCACTCCATCTTATTTATATCTCATATAAATACCTTGAGAACAAACATGATTACAATCTTTATGGATAAGTCATGTCCTTTGTGAAGTATCCTCGATTGTGAACCAATTTATGATATTTTGTGCTAGAAATATTGTCACTCATATTCTTAACAACTTAAGAGTAGAATTTCTAACAAAATATCAATGGACCTTTTCTATTGCACATAAATATATTATGTAAACGAAAAAGTGAAATTGCTTTTTACTAATAAAATATGTACAAAATACATATAAAATGATATGCTCTAGGGCATACTACTAACAATCCTGACGTGGAGTGATATCCTTAATGCCTTCAATGAAAAGTATGTATCTTCAATATATGTTGATGCCAAGCTAAAGGAGTTCATCGATTTGAAGCAGGATGGGTGAACAGTGGTTGAGTATGAACAAGACTTCCTCAGATTGAGCTGGTATGGAGGGAGTCTAATTGATACAGAGGAGAAATGTATGAAAAGGTTCAGGGAAGGACTAGACAAGGAATTATAGAAATTTGTAATAGCTGGAAGGGATGCCACTTTTACTGAGATGGTGAACCATGCAAAGGAATTAGAGAAGATTGACAGTAGAATGGATGAGTAAAAAGAAGTAAGATAAGGGATACAGAAGCGGATCACTTATGAGTAAGGTAGTTCATCTAGTAAGAAAGAGAAGTTTCAAGCCACCTCCTTTCAGCAGAGGTCAAGGAGTTTTAGACCTCCACTACCACCACAGAGACAATTCAGCAAGCCTATTTATTCTCAAGCTAGTTCTCCTACTGCTAGCCAGAATAAACCCTTCCATGTTCCTACATGCAGTACTTGTTGAAAACTTCATAGAGGAGTTTGCAAGGGTATTACTGGGGGATGCTACTCTCGTGGATAGATGGGCCATTTTGCCAGAGAGTGCCCACATGTTAGACCTACCATGGCTCTAGTTCAGACAGAAGGGTCCACAAGGAGACCACAAGCTCCTACTACTCAAGGACCAAGGAGGGGCAAAGGAGGTAGTTCACAGACAACACCATCAGCCACCATTGATCAGTCAGGAGGTTCTGGCATTCCACTAAGGATCTATGCCATCCGTTAGAGGGATGAGGCTGATGCACCTGATGTTGTTACCGGTATCTTTTCTCTCTTTAACTCAGAAGCATTTGTATTGTTTGATCCTGGATCCACACATTCATATGTTAGTGTTGTATTGTCTTGTCATGCTAATATGGAGCCTGGTCGCATGAGTTATGATGTGCTTGTTTCTAGCCCTATGGGGCAAGAGGTTGTGGTTAATAAGGTATTTCGAGATTGCCCTATAGTTATCCAAGGGGTAGAGTGTAACACCCCTATGTTCGGTAGTGCGTTCTACTATTCTGGTGACCAGTGTTTGTTCGGACAGCTAGGATGCCTAGAACAACACTTAGATATGGGTGAGGAGACATTAAATAATGAAATACAAGAAAAGAAAATACAATAAAAATAAAGGAAAAATAATAGCAATGAAATGTAACCAAGTTAAACGAGCCGAGAACTATAGCGATGGGTAACTGCACCGGGAAGTTGCGACATGGACCATTGACTAGCCCTAGACCGCGGGGAACCCTGGAAAATATTTTTAAGACTTAAATAAACATCTATTGAAGTATAAATATCATTAGAAATATCAAAGAAAAATTAATTAATTAGTACAAAGAAAGACGAAAAATCTAGAAAACGACAAAACTCGGTGTTACCGAAAAATCGGGAATGCAACCCGAATAGGGCATTGTGGTCATTTGACATCCCGAGTTGCCTTTTAACCTAAATGTCCATTAAAAATAAATGATATTACACTTTGAAAATGTCATGAAAAATTAAAATGGTGGTACATAATCTAAATAGTAAAAGATATGAGGAAAACGTGGGAAATTGGAGATTTTGGAATAAATAATCATTAACCTACATTAGTGCTCCACTAACTTATCACATTTGACACATAACCAAGCTTGGGACAACCACCTCCACTAAACAGCCTTCTTCCTCATCTTTTCTTCTTCATTGCCGAACCAATTCTCCCAAGCTCCCATCCATGGCCGTCCACCATGCAAGGGCAAAACCACCATCATCAAGCCATCAATCCTTCTAGGTTTCTTCATTAAAGTTGTTCTATACAACTTGGGCAGCAATTAGGGAGCAAGAAAGATAAGTTTTGGTGAGTTTTTGAAGAACTTCAAAAGTGGTAAGCGAGTGTTTTCAATTCTTGTTTCATTAAAAGTGTAACCAAGGTTGTGGGTAGTTGATTTATGGAAGAATTTTTTAAGTTTGATGTTTTAATGGAGATGTACATTTTGGCAGCCATGGAAATTCAGTATATGTAGCTTGTTTTTACTTGTTTATGGTTGTTTAAGATGTTGCTATTGATGGCAGCATGGATATGTATTTAATGGTTTGGAATTGGGTATGTAAATGGTGTAAGTACATATGGTTAAATGGTGTAAATGGACTTTGGAAAATTCTGTGTTATAGTGTGCTTATTGAGAATGGTTACAAGCTGTCCAAAATGACCAAAATGTGTTGTTAAATGTGTTAATGGTAAGGTGCAAACCAGAATTGGCATGAAGGAAGTAAATTGGTAAGTGTTGAATATGTAATCGGTATGTGATGAAGAGTGTGCAGTAGGGCAGTGTGTGTTTTGGCTTAGAACCATAAGTGTGTGACTCCAATTGATATGAGACCAATTGGAGGTGAAACTAGGCACAAAATGTGCCAATTTTCATGAAGGAAGCTTACCAAAATTCTGCCTATAAGGTGACTTGAAAAATGACCAAATCCGAATTGATGACTTGAAAGCCTGAAAATTGACCATTTGGGAAGCAATTAGTGTTTTGGCCATAACTCACTCAAAACAGGTCCAATTGACCTAAAATTTTTACCATGAATAGTTTACACATAGGTCTACAATTCTTATGAAGACACCAAAGCCCAAAAATGGCCATAACCAAGCCAAATAGCTTGCACAATTTTGGGTACCAAAACTGGCCGAATCAAAAGTGACCTAAAAATGGCCTAAAGTTACCATTTTAGTATATTCTATCCAGCATTGGTAAATTGACCATAACTTGGTCTACACAACTTAGAATGACCTAAAATTTTGCCCCGCATGTAATAAGACATAGACCTACAAGTTTGTAGTTTGGACTGAAACCTGAAAACCAAGGGAACTAGGTCATCTGGCTAGGTCAAATTAGTATACTGAAATCCGGCAAATTGCAATAAAATGCAATATACCTAAAAATGATTTTGATAACATGTACCAACACTAAAAGCTATTAAATGTGACATATTGGTAACATTAAACCTAATTCACCTAGAGTGCATCGAGGGTCAACATTTTAGGTTGACTAAGGAAAATAATAGAATTCAATAAATTAATTATTAAGCCTTATTGGTAGAGACAGTTTAAATGAGTACTGAAACACTTCAAATTATGTGTTTCAGTTAGCAAAGACTCAGGAAAAGGGAAGGAAACACTAAGTCAGGGCCAAGAGGCTACACTTCAGAGATTTGTGCACAACAGTTACTTCTTTTGAATTTTCAATTGAAATGAATTATGACAAATTGTCTATTATTGTTTAAATTGTGAAAAATTGTCTTAATGATATTTGATGGATACTTATTGCTTGAAAAATATTGTAAATGGTTTGAAACCACAGCTATCATGTATATTGATTGAATTCCTCGCTAGCTTGTCTAGTGGGATGAATTGACTTTGAATTCCCTCTCTGGCTGAAGTGTTGAGGTGTGTGCCTGTTGAAGACGATTAGAATAAGTACTTATATTATTGCTAACTAGCTATGTTATTCCTCATTAGCCATCGGCTCTTGGGATGAATTGGACTTTGGAACATGATTAAGCTGTGTGTGTGATTTATTGATATTTATTGTGATATTGTGAAATGGAGTTTAAATTCTTTATGATATTCACTGTATTTGAATTTAACTAAGGTTTTAAGTATCCACTATTTATATGACTTATGATTTGTGATTTAAAGTTGCATTTTGTTAATGTTGTGCACCACTGAGACATTGGCTCAGCGATAGTTTTTCATTGCTATCGCAGGTAGACAGATTGATAAGGTAGCAGACTAGGCTGCTAGTGCTTCATTGAGAGTTCATCGGGTATATTGAGTATACCATATTTTTGCATTTTGTATTGTAATGTATGTTCACTGTATGTATATAGTGTTCTTGGTTTTGAGCAGTTGTAAATTAAAATTGTACATTAAAATTGTAAACTGAATTAAAATTTATTTTGGCTTGTAAATATTGTGATATATTTCTTTTATCTCAGCTTTTGAAAACACTGGAAAATTATTGTGGATTTGAGTTGGCAAATATTGAGAAACTTATTATGTCGATTGGCTATTTGAGTTTGGGGATTGAACAAAATATTGGAAGTGTTTTTTTATAGGTTTTTGAAGAATTGTTTTATTCAATATATAGATGGCACTCTGCCAAAATTTCTACAGAAATTATTAATACTTCAAATCTGTTATCTGGTTTCACTTCAGTTAAAAAAAATTTTAACACCTGTAAATAGTGCTCACCACTGTAAAAAGAAGTAAGAAAAGGTTTAAAATCCCTTGTAGTGTATTTAATGGGTTATCAGTAGATGAAGTTTGGTAATTTATTAGGTATACTACAGGATCATGTTATGCCTTACGGAGGGGTAGGGTGTGACATAGAGTTTCCTGCTGACTTGATTGAAATGCCATTCCATGACTATGATGTGATTATTGGAATGGATTGGTTGTATAGGCATCATGCAGTAGTAGAATGTAGATTGAATCAAATAACTTTCAAAATCACATAACATACTCATATTGTGGTGCAAGGTCAGAAATATAGTATGCCATCTAATTTAATCTCCAGAGCTAAAGCTAGACTAATGATGAGAAGTGGATGCATGGCTTATTTGGCTCATGTAGTTGATATACAGGTGGAGAGTCCTAGTATTAAGGATATCCCCACTGTGTGTGATTTTGAGTATGTCTTCCCAGAAGACTTGCTTGGGCTACCACCAAAACGGGAAGTAGAATTTGGGATAGAAATTCTTCTTGGGACAAATCCCATTTCTATGACACCATATTAGAATGGCACCAGCAAAACTGAAGGAGTTGAAAATGCAATTGCAAGAACTACTTACTAAAGGCTTTATTAGGCCTACTCTTCGCCCTGGGGAGCACCTGTCCTCTTTGTTAAAAAGAAAGATGGTAGCCTCAAGTTGTGCATTGACTACAGACAGCTGAATAAAGTCACAGTTAAGAATAAGTATCCACTACCTAGAATTGATGATCTATTTGATCAACTTAGGGGTGCTACTGTATTCTCTAAAATTGACCTAAGGTTAAGGTATTACCAGTTGAGAGTGAAGAATCAAGATGTAGCAAAGACTACTTTTAGAACCCGATATGGCCATTATGAGTTCCTAGTTATGCCATTCGGGTTAACTAATGAACCTGCAGCATTCATGAACTTGCAGCATTCATGAACCTGATGAACAGGATTTTTTTAACCCTGCTTGGATTCATTTATGGTGGTATTCATTGATGATATCCTTGTGTATTTTATGTCCGAGGAGGAGCATGACTGACATTTGAGGATTGTTTTACAAACCTTGAGGGAGAAGAAGCTTTATGCTAAATTTTCCAAATATGAATTTTGGCTCAAACAAGTGGCATTCCTTGGGCATATTGTGTTAGCTGAGGGAATAAGGGTAGACCCTAACAAAATAAAGGCAATAGTAGAATGGAAGCCAACCAAGAATGTAACAGAAGTTAGAAGTTTTCTAAGATTGGCAGGATATTATAGGTGATTTGTGAAGGGGTTCTCAATTATTGCTTCACTCCTCACCAAATTGCTAAGGAAGAATGCAAATTTGTGTGGGATGATAGATGTTAGGAAAGTTTTGACAAGTTAAAGGTTTTGTTAACTAAAGCTCCTGTCCTTGCATTACCCACAAAGGGAGTAGATTATGTGGTATACAGTGATGCTTTACACAATGGGCTTAGATGTGTACTCATGCAGAATGGTAGGGTAATAGCATATGAGTCTAGACAGCTCAAGTCACATGAGCTTAACTATCCCACCCATGACTTGGAGCTTGCAACAGTAGTGTTCGTACTTAAAATATGGAGGCACTACCTTTATTGTAACACCCCTATTTGTATAGCCTAGTATATTTCACTATTCCGGTGACCGGTGTCGGTCCGGACAATTAAGGGGATTAGGACCACACTTAAGACAACTAGAGAAACCATAAACACCAATAATTAGTGAATGCCAATTAGTTAAGTATAAATAAGAAAAACAGAACATAAGAAGTTAAACGAGCCGAGAGTCACAGCGATGGGTGACCTCCTCGGGAACGACTGCGAAGTCGTTTTAAACTCAAATTTCAAACCGTAAAAAGTGATGCAGCGGTCCTTAGGACCCTTATGAACACAGTGGAAAAGAGAAAATCACGAAAAAGAACTGTTAAGCCAGTCAAATAATTAGGTCAGGGAGCCGAAAGAAATATGGAATTATTTGCAAACCGGGATAAATCGGGGAGGGCCAATTTGGTCAATTGACCCCGAGAGCTGACTCCTGACCTAACTGTCAAATAAAATCAGAGAAAAGAAAACTTTGGGATCGAGAATTAAATTAAAGAACTAATAGAAAAAAAAAAAAGATGGAAAAGTCAAAGGTGATGATATCATGAATGATGTCATAAAAAAATTAATTAAGTGAATTATTAAATTGGAATTTTTGGTCTTCTAAAAGGGATAAAGATGAAAGAAAATAAAGAAAAAAAAAACAAAAAATTCCTTTCTTCTTCTTCTCTCTATGCCGCCCCATTTCTTCTTCTCATCTCCATGAAAGCTTCTTCCATTTAAGCTTACTTTTAAGCTTGAATTTCTTCACCCAATCAACATAACTCCCCTAAAAACTTCATTAGACCTTGCAATCTCAACCTAGGAACAAGAAAGAAGGAGGAAAGGAAAAGAGAAAGTGAAGAATTGGCATTTAAGTTAAGGTTAGTATGTTAAACTTCTTATTTCTTCACTTAAATGCATGATTAATGGTTGAAATGAACTTAGGATTAAGGAAATGAAATAAAAATATGGGGGAAGGACAAACTGAATTTTTGGCCAGCATTGTGAAGAGTGTAATTTGCATGGCTTGATTGGCTTGGATAGGAATATGAACCTTAATGAGTTAAGTGATGTTGGTTAAAGGCATTGAAATGGTTAAATGCAAGAGTTAATGAGATTAGGGTTTCAATGCTAGGGTTTATGAACCAAAATTTGGAGAAATGCATAAATGGCATGTTTGACCTATTGTGAAATGAAATAATGGTCAATTATGACCAAATAAGTTGTGTGGCAATTGTTGGAATAAAAACCAAATTCGTAGGTCCAATGGTCATGCTGCTGGCAGCATGACCAAACCCACTTTGAAGGACCAAAACTCAAATTTTACAAGTCCAATTGATATGCCACCAATTGGAGATGAAAATAGACATAAAATAGCACAATTTTCATTAAGGAACCATGGCCAAAAACTGACTAAAACTTGGTGAAACAATTGACCAAAGTGAAATGAAAGCAGGCTGCCATCGCATTAATCGACCAAATGAACGATGGCTGTTCATTTGGTCATAACTCGAGTTAGGAGGGTCAAAATGACCTGAAATTTTACCAGCAATTAGATAAGACATAGATCTAAAACTGTCATGAAGAACACCACCCCAAATTATGCTATTAACCCATTCAAATTATTGATCAAATTTAAGTTACCAAACCTGCAACTCTGCAGAAATTTCATTGAGCAGCAATGTTTGAAGGGTTATAACTCTCTCTACAAAACTCGGATTTAGGCGATTCTTGAACCGATGGAAACATAAGACATAGTAGAACATTTCGTATGAAGGAAATTAGACCAAATTATGGACTTAACTTGATCAAATTATTGAATGAATTTGGACCAAAAATCTGCCAGAACCAAAATTACTGCATGAACAGTGCACATGAACAGTAATTGTATTTTGGCTATAACTTGAGCTAAAAAACTCCGATTGAGGTGATCCAAAAATGAGAATACACTTAACACAATAAGGAACATTTTCTATGAAGGAAGTTTTGTCAAATTCCAACAGTAGATCGACCAATGGAACAGTGTAACTTCGGAGCACCAAAACCGAAAATTGGCAATTTTGCCAAAATGACCTAAGCTTTGAGAAAATGACCAAAACCAACAAGTTTGGTGACCAAAATGTGGTATGTGGGTGAAGTTGGAGTTCCCATACCTATTAATCCTTAAAAAGTCAACAATTTGACTTGAATAGCATAGTGAATAGTAACCCGAAACACAAAAACTTTGAGAACGTCGAATTTAACGCAATAGAGCTAGTTAAAGTGAAGTTAAATTTATTTTTGGACTTATGTTAAGTTATGGTACTGAAACACTATGAAATTGTGTGTTTCAGCTGAAAAAGACGTGAAAGCTCGGAGAGACTGAGTCAAGGCCTAGAGGCGACTCCAGTCAGGTTTGTGCACAATAAATTTATGTAATTGTTTTCCAATTGAAAATTTAAGTTGCTATACTTTATGAAATCGCTGTGTTATTTATGAATTGTGTTGTCATTTTGTGAATACAAAAATGACTTTGAAAATTGTTTGGGATCTCTCATAAATTATTGAAAATAATTGTTTTAAATTGATTTTGGATTCACACTTAGCATGACAGTATCACATTTCCTCCTTCATTTATGGGGTTGAGATCGTTTATTTTCCTCCCTCTCTGGCTTGCCAGTTGAGGTTGTAGATCGGATGAGTACTCATTAGCTAGCTAGCCACCTCCCTCATTGATTTTGATTAATGGGGTTGAGATTGCTTTGTCGTGGTGTACAACGCGGCATTGATCAGAAATTTTGTGTCATGGCTTAAGTTGTGTATGATTTTGGCAACACTGTGTTTATGAAATTGTTTGACTAAACTGTGTTTAATATATTATTTGACAAAATGAGTTGTTATGAGCTTTGATATTTGTGAAATGTGATTGTGAAGTATTCAAATTATGTTTCATCAATAAATGATTTATGTATAGCATTTTAAATTTTTATTGTGCACCACTGAGTATGTTTATACTCAGCGATAGTTTAATTTACTGTCGCAGATAAGAGCAAGGATAAAGCAGCAGAGTGAGCTGCGGGATTGACAAGAACTTCTTGATCCCTTTTGTACGGGTATTGTTTTATACCCTTATGGTTATTTTGATGCAAATACTATAATGTCATAAGTATCAATGTAAATTGAGCAGTTGTAAATAAATTGTAATAATATTATTTTGGGTTGCTTCTGTAAATTTAATATTTGTAAATATGAATTTTCTGCTTTATGCCTTGTTAATGAAGTATTAAAAATTTTGTGATGACCAAATTTGATTAAATTGTGAAAATTGCTTTGAAGTGATTTGAATTGGGTTGATTTGAGTTTTATTGGAGATTGGGAGTTGTGGAAAACTTTTGGAAGTGCTTTTTACAGGTCTTTGAAGAACTAGTTTCTCAAAATACAGAGGGAACTCTGTCAAAATTTTTATAAAATTTACGGTAAAATTTAAAATGGACAAAATTTTTTACTAGTATTTAAACTTGAATAAATGGTTTTAATTCCCACTAAAATGCTCACCACTTCCAAAATGTAAGAAAATTGTTTTAAAATCCCTTGTAGAGTACTTAATGAGTTATCGGTAGGTGAATTCGGTAGTTCATTAAGAATTCTACGGGATCATGTTATGCCTTACGGAGGGGTAAGGTGTGACATGTTTTAGTGGTATCAGAGCCTGGTTTTCAATAAATTTTGACTATATGTATGAATATTTTATTGATAAGTACAACTGCTCAAGTGTCTTTAAATTGATATATATGACATATTTACATCATGAATATGCACTAACGGAGGTCAACCTTTTTGTATTTAATCTCAGGAAGTAAAAAATTTGAGAAAACGGAATGGAAGGAGGAGATCATTCCGAAGAACAATCTGTTGAGGCTAAGGTTCAAGGGGAAGCCCCAGCACTCCAGAACGTGAGTGGGTCAGCCACTCTAGTTCCTGCTCCAACACACATGATTGTGACACCCCTTGCAGCTACGATTGTGGCCAGGAGCAAGTTATGCCACTCAGTGTGCCGGAGCACTCTATTTTATCTTAATTCATTTTTATCGTAGTTTTGAATATAACTTGTGAAATATAATTCATTTATTGAAATTGTAATTTATTTGAGGTTCCGAAAATTTTATAGAAAATCCGGCAAAGTACCGGCTAAAAATGGAGAAAACCGTTCTTTGAAACCTGTGAAAAACACTTCCTATATTCTTATTCATTCATCTCAACTCCATTTATCAAAATCTCAATATTTTTCAGTTCACATTTATTTCTCAATCATTCATCTCATTTGTTAATCATGTACAAGTTCATCTCATTTGTTAATCATGTACAAGTCATAAATAGACATTCACTCTTCCATTCACAAATACAATTTTCATTATTTACATGAACATCAAAATATGTTACATAAGTTTCATTACATATGAAAAAAATCAAAATTTATTACAGAATGCCAAAATGACACCTAGTGTCCTACCAATGCACTGTAGTCTGTGAGGTGACACGGACGCTATGCAGAACTGTGAACTGCCTTACCGAATCTGTGGTCTACTGGGCCCTCTGTCCAAATCTTCAGTACCTACGCGTTGCAAAAGCGACGCGCTAAGCATAAAGCTTAGTGGTGCCAATAATACAAGAAAATATAATATGCAAATAAAAATAATAATTTCCTTGCTATTGTGTTCATAAAAGATGAATAATTACTAACTTATTGTTTAGTCGAGGGCTAATCATGTTTTATGATATTAACTTCTTCATGCATTTCGTTAATTATTTTCTTCATGATCTTGAGCTTCTTTGTATTTTTGTAATCATTCCTGATACTTAATTTTCGTATTTTCTTTAATAATCAGTTCAATCACAGTTATACTTTTCCATTCATTTGGTTGCCCAAGTAACCTATACTGGATGACTGGACTGGATAACGGGTTGTTGGCACTGGACACCGCGGTGCCTCGGGCCGTCATACCATGGGACGCAGAACGTCAACCACGTATGCAGTCAGTATGGCTAAAAAGCCATGATATCACATAATCGGCATAAAAGCCATGAATACGGGCATAAAAGCCATGAATACGGGCATAAAGCCATGAATACAGGCATAAAGCCTTTCCTTTCGCAGTACTGCTAAAACAATACCCTATTGGCATGCCAAACTATCCAAACCAATCACATTAGGCCTACTAGGGCATTTTGCATTTTTAAGTTTCACAATTTTTGAATTTCAAGTTTTCATGTCACTATTCATTTCAATTGTCAACAAAAAGTTGACTTTTGCATAGATCATAGGTGCATTGGTTTTAACACTCCCAATGTACCACATTTTGCATTTAAAACTTGTTGGTTTTGGTCACTTTCTCAAAGCTTAGGTCATTTTGGCAAAATTGCCAATTTTTTGTTTTGGTGTCACTATTCACCTCATTGGTCAACAAAAATGTTGACTTTTGGATAGAAAATAGGTGTATTGGTTTTAACACCCCAAACATACCACATTTTGTATTTAAAACTTGTTGGTATCGGTTGCCAATACCATTTCTAAGCTTAATGCTAATTGAGCAAAATTTTCGGTTTTCATGCTTCATCTTTACTGTTCCATTTGTTATTTTTACAGTGGGAATTTGAGGAAATAGTAAACATGAAAGTTGTTCCTTATTTTGTCTAGTTGAATTTCCTTTTTTGAATCACTCCATTTGGAGTTTTGTAGCTCAAGTTATGGCCAAAATAAGTTTCTCGCTCACGTGCCTTATTCATGCTGAGATTTTGGGTCTGGCAGATTTTTGGTCCAACTTTGGTCAGTAATTTGATCAAGTTAAGTTCATAATTTGGTCTAAATTTCTTCATATAAAATGTTCTACTATGCCTTAGGTTTCCATCGGTTTAAGAATCGCCTAAATCCGAGTTTTCTAGAGAGAGTTATAGCCATCCAAACATTACTGCTCAAATCAAAATCTGCAGAGTTGCGAGTTTGAACGATGCTTGTGACTGCCATTTGGGTTAGGTTCTGGTCATAATTTGGGGTAGGTTTCTTCATGAAAGTTGTTTGTCTATGTCTTAACTTGTTGCTGTAAATATTTCAGGTCAATTGACCAAATCTACAGTGAGTTATGGCCAAATGAACAGTTACTGTTCATTTGGTCATTTCTGCAGGGGCTGTTGCAGGGTGTCCGGATTGGGGCCAAGTTTTGGTCCACTTGCTTTGGTCTTTTGGGCATGGTTTCTTCAGCAAAAATGTGCCATTATAATCCTAGTTTCATGTCCAATTGGCCAAACATCAATTGGACCTACACAGCCAAAGTTATTGCTGTGCAAGTGGACTGAATTTTGGTCCCTCTGCACTAACAAGGCAGCCTACACATTCACTTGGCTATACTATTTTTCAGTCCAATTCATGGTCAACATACCTAAAATGGTCACTAATTGACCCTTATAATGTTCTTTCACAATTCCATAAGCTAAATCCAAGTTTCACTTCTCAAAACCCTAATGTCCAATTTAAATTATCCATAAACCTCAATTAGCACACTAATTCAACATCCATGCATATTCATACCTTAAACATCATTTCTATCCATTCTAAATTCATTAAAACAATCAACCTCATCCTTCCTTAGGGCTGCCAAAAATTAAAGATGCCCTAACACATATAACTTACTTCAAACTCTTACAATTTCTTAACTTAAAATGATGCTTTAACAAGGATTAAAGGAGTGAGAGTGAAAGGATAGCACTAACCTCACTTTAACCTCTTGTAGGGCAGATTTCTTCAAGCTAAAACTTCACTTTCCTTCCTTTTCTAGGCTACCAAAAGCTTTGTCTAGGTGTGGGATTAATTTTTGATGAAGAGACTTATGGGTTTTAGTGAGTGGATGAAGAGAAAATCAAGTTCAAAGCTTGATAAAATGGTGGAGTGAGAGGGAGAGATTCACGTCCAAATGAAGAAGAAGAACAATAAATTTTGTGTCTTCATTTGTCATTTTTTCTCTTTTAATTTGGCTTATTAGGTTGTGATTGGTGGAAGCCCTCCAACTGACATCATGTGATGTCATATTTAGGTTTTTCTTTCATTTTCTTTTCTTCTTTTCTCTACTCATTTTCACATTAATTTTTAGTAATATTTATTCATATTTTATGTCATATTAATTATTTACTCAACTGGACAAGTCGGCCAAAAATCACATAAGAAGGCGAAATGACCAACATGCCATCCGTTTGGCTTAACGGGTCAAAATTGTCTGTCTGGATTGAAAAAATTTTTAAATATTTTCTTGGCATTCTAATGCCATAGGAACCTCAATGACCCTTCTTTGGAGTCCCAAAAATTATTTTATAATTTTCCCACAGGTCTAGGGCTCCTCGTTGCGAACCGCAACTTACCTCAGTTACCCATCGGCTTGGGCACCTCTTTTGACTTAACTGTATTTTATTTCTAAAATTTTTACTAAATTTTTCTCATTAATATTTGAGTTAATTATGATCCCTCACTTTGATTTGAATATTTTTCCGGACGTTCTAGCTATCCGGACCGACACCAGTCACCGGAACAGTAGACTGTGCGGAATTGCTACCGGGAGGATGTTACAGCAGTTTCCTGCTCAATTTATACAGCAGATGGCTGCGTTTTTCCAGCAAATGGCGGGTAATGTGCCACTCCAAGCTCAGATGCCAATACCTGTAGCCGAAACACAGCCCTCAGCTCGGCAGTATGAAAAATTGATGAAATTTGGGGCCACCGAGTTTAAAGGCACTGTGGATCCATTAGAGGTAGAACAGTGGTTGGAAAGAATGGAACGAGTTTTCAGAAAACTGTAGTGTACGGAAGAGATGAAGTTCGAGTATTCTGTTTCCTTGTTACAAGGGGATGCATATGAATGGTTGAATACCATCCCCCACAGCCTGGTTGAGCCACCTGTGCTGACATGGACAGACTTTTTGAGGGAGTTTCGATAGAAATGGGTTCCCGATGCATATGTGGACATGAAGTTGCAAGAATTCTTGAGTTTGAAACAAGAGAACTGAACTGTAGCAGAATATGAGAGAGACTTCTCAAGGCTAAGCCACTATGCTGGAAGCTTAGTCTCCACCCCCAGAGACAGATGCAAGAGGTTTGAGTCCGGGCTAAGGCCAAGTCTGAGGATGCAAGTTGTGGGTTTCAGACATCAGAATTTCACTGAATTGATCTCACGGGCCACAGGCTGGAAAAGATAGAATCGAAGGCGGTGAAGAAGGGTCCTCAAGAAAAGCGAAAAGACTACGGGCAAGCATCTGAAAGTGGTTCGGAAAGAGGAAAGCAGTTTGGGGATCTAGCTCGTAAATGCAGCGGAGCGATTTTACGGCCAAAGACCACCCGATGCAGTCGGTGACCCAACAAGCTTCTCAAGGATCTCTATCAGCACGATAGTGTGAAACTTGTGGGAAAACTCATGGCGGGGTTTGTTTCAAAGCTACTGGCGCATGTTTTAACTGTGGAGGGAGCGGACATTTCGCGAAGGATTGCACTAGTCCGCGCCAGCCTGGATCTTTTGCTACATCGGAAGGATCAGCCCAAGTCTCTGCACCTAAAGGGTCACCGTCAGCGGCTAGAGGTAGAGGTAGAGGTAGGGGTCCTGGTAGCACTCCTGGAAGTCAGAGCAACATTAACCGGCCCGATTATCGATGGCGCACTGATTAGAGTGTATACTATGCGTCGAGAGGAGGAAGAGCTAAAACATCGGGCGTAGTAGTGGTATTTTCTCCATCCTTGACCAAGATGTGTATGTGTTATTTGATCCTGGCTCCACACATTCGTATGTTAGTGCTAGTGTGATGTGTCCTACTGCTATTCAGTGTGTACCAATGGACTATGATGTGCTAGTAACTAGTCCATTAGGCTAGGAGGTCAGGGTAAATAGGCTATATAGAGATTGTCCTTTGGTGATCCAAGGACACACTTTTTCTCTGTCGATTTAATTGAAATGCCCTTGAGAGATTATGACATTATCTTGGGCATGGATTGGTTAGCCGTGCATCACGCTATGATTGGTATGGGCGAAGACAGTCACTTTTGGTCTCCTCAATATGGTGATGTAGTAACACATGGGGAGAGCGATTATTGCCTTCAAACATCATTTAATTTGCCGCCGGAAAATGATTAGAAAAGGGTGTGAGGCGTACTTGGCACATGTGATAAACACCCAAGTGGGAGTCCAAAGATCGAGGACATTCCTATTGTATGTGACTTTCGGATGTATTTCTGAATAATTGCGAGATTACCTCTAGAAAGAGAAGTGCGATTTGAAATTGATGTTATGCACAGTGTGGACCCAATCTCCATAACACCATACGAGAATGGCACTGCGAATTGAAAGAATTGAAAGTGCGATTGCAAGAAAGCTTGACAAGGGCTTTATCCGCCCTAGTGTGTCACCTTGGGGAGCGCCAGTGTTGTTTGTAAAGAAGAAAGATGGCACTCTCCGTTTGTGTATTGATTATCGGCAGTTGAATATGGTGACAATAAAGAATAGATACCCATTGCCCCGTATTGATGACTTGTTCGATCAGTTGAGGGGTGCAGCTGTGTTCTCCAAAATTGACCTGAGATTAGGTTATTATCAGCTAAAAGTACAAGAGCAGAGTATTCCTAAAACTGCCTTCAGAACCCGCTATGGTCATTATGAGTTCTTGGTCATGCCATTTGGGTAAACTAATGCTCCAGCTGCTTTTATGGATCTGATGAACACTATCTTCAGACCATACCTCGATTAGTTTGTTGTGGTATTTATCGATGATATATTGGTCTATTCGAGGAATGCATAAGAGCATGATAGACATCTGCGGATTGTACTGTAAACTTTAAGGGAGAAACAGCTATATGCCAAATTGTCGAAATGTGAATTTTGGCTGAAAGAGATATCCTTTTTGGGGCACATAGTATCAGCAGAGGGTATTAAGGTAGATCTTAGCAAGATTGAAGATGTCCTTAATTGGAAGCCACCCAGAAATGTCACAGAGATTCACAGTTTTCTGGGGTTAGCTGGATATTATCGTCGATTTGTGAAGGGATTCTCCATGTTGGCATCTCCATTGACTAAGCTACTTAGAAAGGATGTGAAATTTCAGTGGACGGACAAATGCCAGCAATGTTTTGATGAATTGAAAAGATGTTTGTGAGGCTCGATCGACTTTACCCACAGGGTAAAGAATATACGATTCTGATGCTTCTCACAACGGGTTAGGTTGTGTGTTGATGCAAGATCGAAATGTTATTACCTATGCATCACGCCAGCTAAAACCGCATGAGAGGAATTATCCGACACGTGATTTGGAGCTTGCAGCTATCGTGTTTGCTCTTAAGATCTGGAGACATTATTTGTATGGAGAGAAGTGTTACATCTACACAGATCATAAGAGTTTGAAGTATTTGGGCACCCAGAAAGAGCTTAATTTGAGACAGAGGAGATGGTTAGAGTTGATAAAAGACTATGATTGTCTGATAGACTATCAGCCAGGGAAAGCTAATGTTGTGGCTGACGCCCTAAGTCGCAAGACTATGGCAAGTCTACGAGTTACTCCTTTGTCTTTGGTACATGAGTTGAGATCATTACATGCCGACTTAGAGATTAATGATGAGGCGGGCGGCAATTGCATGGCATGTACGGCCGGTGTTAATTGATCGGTCGTAATGGCTGCTCAGAATGATGAAAAGTATCAGAAGCTGTTGGAAGAAGTCAGACAGGGCAAGAAACCAGAGTTCTCAATCAGAGATGATGGTTTACTGCTACACCAGGGCAGAATGTGTGTTCCTAATGATGTTGATTTGAGGCAGATTATTTTGAAGGAAGCACATGAGTCTCCTTTTGCCATGCACCCTGGTGGTACAAAAATGTATAGAGGGCTAAAGGAGCATTACTGGTGGATGGGTATGAAGAGAGATGTGGCAGAGTTTGTATCAAAATGCCTAACTTGTCAGCAAGTAAAGGCAGAGCATCAAGTACTCACTGGGTTGTTACATCCACTACCAGTGCCAGAATGGAAATGGGAGAGAATAACAATGGATTTTGTAATAGGACTTCTGCGGACACGGAAGAGTCATGATGCAGTATGGGTCATTATCGACAAACTAACTAAGTCTGCTCATTTTCTGCCAGTCCGAATGGACTACAGTTTGGATAGATTGGCTAGGTTGTACATTGATGAGATTGTGAGACTTCATGGAGTGCCAGTATCCATTGTATCAGACAGAGATCCTAGGTTCACTTCTAGATTCTGGGGTAGTCTTCAGAGAGCCCTAGGAACTAGATTGAACTTGATCTTGCATTCCACCCCGCAGACGGATGGCGATGCGAGAGAGTAATTCAGATCTTGGAGGACATGCTACGGGCTTGTGTGATTGAGTTTGAGGGTAGTTGGGATACACACTTGCCTTTGATTGAGTTTGCTTACAACAACAGCTACAATCAAGTATTGGGATACCTCCATATGAAGCTTTGTATGGCAGGAAATGTAGAACCTCGTTGTGTTGGGATGATGTGGGTGAAAGAAAAATGATTGGACCCGAAATTGTTCAACAGACTGAAGAGAAAATCAGGGTAATCAGAGACCGACTTAAAACTGCATCAGACCGTCAAAAGTCCTATGTTGATTTGAAAAGAAGGGATATTGAGAATGCAGTAGGTGAGAAAGTTTTCCTCAAGGTTTCTCCTTGGAAGAGGATTATGAGATTCGGCAGAAAGGGGAAACTAAGTCCTCGTTTTATCGGGCCATATGAGGTTCTAGAAAGAGTGGGTCCTTTGGCATATCGGTTGGCACTACCTCCAGAGTTGGGGAAGATACATAATGTCTTCCATGTGTCTATGTTAAGGAGGTACCGATCAGACCCATCTCATGTACTACCAGTAGAAGAAATAGAAGTGAATCCAGACCTCACATATGAAGAAGAACCCATAAAGATTCTGGCTTATGAGGTGAAGCAGCTACGGAATAAGCAGATACCGTTGGTAAAAGTGCTGTGGAACCATCATTTAGGCCAAGAGGCTACTTGGGAACGAGAGGAGGACATGAGGAGACAACACACACAGCTGTTCAGAGATTGATACCAAGTAAAATTTCGAGACGAAATTTATTTAAGGGGGGGAGATTTGTAACACCCCTATTTGTATAGCCTGGTATATTTCACTATTCCGGTGACCGGTGTCGGTCCGGACAATTAAGGGGATTAGGACCACACTTAAGACAACTAGAGAAACCATAAACACCAATAATTAGTGAATGCCAATTAGTTAAGTATAAATAAGAAAAACAGAACATAAGAAGTTAAACGAGCCAAGAGTCACAGCGATGGGTGACCTCCTCGGGAACGACTGTGAAGTCATTTTAAACTCAAATTTCGAACCGTAAAAAGTGACGCTGCGGTCCTTAGGACCCTTATGAACACAGTGGAAAAGAGAAAATCACGAAAAAGAACTGTTAAGCCAGTCAAATAATTAGGTTAGGGAGCCAGAAGAAATATGGAATTATTTGCAAACCGGGATGAACCGGCGTGGGGCAATTTGGTCAATTGACCCCGAGAGCTGACTCCTGACCTAACTGTCAAATAAAATCAGAGAAAAGAAAACTTCGGGATAGAGAATTAAATTAAAGAACTAATAAAAAAAAAAGAGAAGAAGATGGAAAAGTCAAAGGTGATGACATCATGAATGATGTCATAAAAAAATTAATTAAGTGAATTATTAAATTGGAATTTTTGGTCTTCTAAAAGGGATAAAGATGAAAGAAAATAAAGAAAAAAAAAAAACAAAAAATTCCTTTCTTCTTCTTCTCTCTTTGCCGCCCCATTTCTTCCTCTCATCTCCATGAAAGCTTCTTCCATTTAAGCTTACTTTTAAGCTTGAATTTCTTCACCCAATCAACATAACTCCCCTAAAAACTTCATTAGACCTTGCAATCTCAACCTAGGAACAAGAAAGAAGGAGGAAAGGAAAAGAGAAAGTGAAGAATTGGCATTTAAGTTAAGGTTAGTATGTTAAACTTCTTATTTCTTCACTTAAATGCATGATTAATGGTTGAAATGAACTTAGGATTAAGGAAATGAAATAAAAATATGGGGGAAGGACAAACTGAATTTTAGGCCAGCATTGTGAAGAGTGTAATTTGCATGGCTTGATTGGCTTGGATAGGAATATGAACCTTAATGAGTTATGTGATGTTGGTTAAAGGCATTGAAATGGTTAAATGTAAGAGTTAATGAGATTAGGGTTTCAATGCTAGGGTTTATAAACCAAAATTTGGAGAAATGCATAAATGGCATTTTTGACCTATTGTGAAATGAAATAATGGTCAATTATGACCAAATAAGTTGTGTGGGAATTGTTGGAATAAAAACCAAATTCGTAGGTCCAATGGTCATGCTGCTGGTAGCATGACCAAACCCACTTTGAAGGACCAAAACTCAAATTTTACAAGTCCAATTGATATGCTACCAATTGGAGATGAAAATAGACATAAAATAGCACAATTTTCATTAAGGAACCATGGCCAAAAACTGACTAAAACTTGGTGAAACAATTGACCAAAGTGAAATGAGAGCAGGCTGCCACTGCACCAAACTGACCAAATGAACAGTAACTGTTCATTTGGTCATAACTCGAGTTAGGAGGGTCAAAATGACCTGAAATTTTACCAGCAATTAGATAAGACATAGATCTAAAACTGTTATGAAGAACACCACCCCAAATTATGCCATTAACCCATTCAAATTATTGAGCAAATTTAAGTTACCAAACCTGCAACTCTGCAAAAATTTCATTGAGCAGCAATGTTTGAAGGGTTATAACTCTCTCTACAAAACTCGGATTTAGGCGATTCTTGAACCAATGGAAACATAAGACATAGTAGAACATTTCGTATGAAGGAAATTAGACCAAATTATGGACTTAACTTGATCAAATTATTGAATGAAGTTGGACCAAAAATCTGCTAGAACCAAAATTGTAGCATGAACAGTGCACATGAACAGTAATTGTATTTTCGCTATAACTTGAGCTACAAAACTCCGATTGAGGTGATCCAAAAATGAGAATACACTTAAGACAATAAGGAACATTTTCTATGAAGGAAGTTTTGTCAAATTCCAACAGTAGATCGACCAATGGAACAGTGCAACTTCGGAGCACCAAAACTGAAAATTGGCAATTTTGCCAAAATGACCTAAGCTTTGAGAAAATGACCAAAACCAACAAGTTTGGTGACCAAAATGTGGTATGTGGGTGAAGTTGGAGTTCCCATACCTATTAATCCTTAAAAAGTCAACAATTTGACTTGAATAGTGTAGTGAATAGTAACTCGAAACACAAAAACTTTGAGAACGTCGAATTTAACGCAATAGAGCTAGTTAAAGTGAAGTTAAATTTATTTTTGGACTTATGTTAAGTTATGGTACTGAAATACTATGAAATTGTGTGTTTCAGTTGAAAAAGACTTGGAAGCTCAGAGAGACTGAGTCAAGGCCTAGAGGCGACTCCAGTCAGGTTTGTGCACAATAAATTTATGTAATTGTTTTCCAATTGAAAATTTGAGTTGCTATACTTTATGAAATCGCTGTGTTATTTATGAATTGTGTTGCCACTTTGTGAATACAAAAATAACTTTGAAAATTTTTTGGGATCTCTCATAAATTATTGAAAATAATTGTTTTAAATTGATTTTGGATTCACACTTAGCATGACAGTATCACATTTCCTCCTTCATTTATGGGGTTGAGATCGTTTATTTTCCTCCCTTTCTGGCTTGCCAGTTGAGGTTGTAGATCGGATGAGTACTCATTAGCTAGCTAGCCACCTCCCTCATTGATTTCGATTAATGGGGTTGAGATTGCTTTGTCATGGTGTACAACGCGGCATTGATCAGAAATTTTGTGTCATGGCTTAAGTTGTGTATGATTTTGGTAACACTGTGTTTATGAAATTGTTTGACTAAACTGTGTTTAATATATTATTTGACAAAATGAGTTGTTATGAGCTTTGATATTTGTGAAATGTGATTGTGAAGTATTCAAATTATGTTTCATCAATAAATGATTTATGTATCGCATTTTAAATTTTTATTATGCACCACTGAGTATGTTTATACTCAGTGATAGTTTAATTTACTGTCGCAGATAAGAGCAAGGAGAAAGCAACAGAGTGAGCTGCGGGATTGACAAGAACTTCTTGATCCCTTTTGTACGGGTATTGTTTTATACCCTTATGGTTATTTTGATGTAAATACTGTAATGTCATAAGTATCAATGTAAATTGAATAGTTGTAAATAAATTATAATAATATTATTTTGGGTTGCTTCTGTAAATTTAATATTTGTAAATATGAATTTTCTGCTTTATGCCTTGTTAATGAAGTATTAAAAATTTTGTGATGACCAAATTTGATTAAATTGTGAAAATTGCTTTGAAGTGATTTGAATTGGGTTGATTTGAGTTTTATTGGAGATTGGGAGTTGTGGAAAACTTTTGGAAGTGCTTTTTACAGGTCTTTGAAGAACTGGTTTCTCAAAATACAGAGGGAACTCTGTCAAAATTTTTATAAAATTTGCGGCAAAATTTAAAATGGACAAAATTTTTTACTAGTATTTAAACTTGAATAAATGGTTTTTAATTCCCACTAAAATGCTCACCACTTCCAAAATGTAAGAAAATTGTTTTAAAATCCCTTGTAGAGTACTTAATGAGTTATCGGTAGGTGAAGTTCGGTAGTTCATTAAGTATTCTACGGGATCATGTTATGCCTTATGGAGGGGTAAGGTGTGACATTTATGGGGAGAAATGCCACATATTTACATATCATAAGAGCTTAAAATACCTAGTCACATAGAAAGAACTTAACTTGAGGCAAAGGAGGTGGCTAGAGCTCATTAAGGATTATGACTACACCATAGACTATCACCCAGGTAATGTTAATGTAGTTACAGATGCTTTGAGTCAGAAATACATGGCAGGGATGCTGACTTTCTCATTGCCCTTGTTATTTGATTTGAGAGCACTTAAGACACAGTTAGATTTGCAAAATGATGGCTCCATTCTAGCATAGTTAACTCTGAAGCCACTTTTAATTGATGAGGTGGCTGAGGCATAGTAAAAAGATAGTCAGTTGATGAAGATTATGCTTAATTTGTAGAGAGGGGAAGAATCTTACTATTCTCTAGGGAGGATGGAGTAATTGTGTATTGATGTAAAATATGCGTTCCTGATGTTCCGGAGTTAAAAGAAAAGATTCTAAAGGAAGCCCATAGCTCTACTTTTTTCATGCATCCTGGTAGTACTAAAATGTACTGGAATTTGAAAGAGCACTATTGGTGGAAGGGGATGAAGAGGGACATTATAGAATTTGTTTCTAAATGTCTAGTGTGCCAGTAGATCAAGGCAGAGCATCAAGTACCAGCTGGGCTACTCCAACCCTTATTAGTGCCTGAATGGAAATGGGAGTGGATTACTATGGATTTTGTCACCAGTCTACCCCATACTCAGAGGAATCATGATGCTATATGGGTCATAATAGACTGTTTGACAAAGTCTGCACATTTCCTACCTATCCGGATGGACTATTCCTTGGAAAGATTGGCAGAATTATACGTTGCCAAGATTGTGAGATTACATGGAGTGCCAGTGTCCATTGTATCTGATAGGGATCCAAGGTTCACTTCCAGGTTCTAGGGCAGTCTACACAAGGCCCTTGGTACCAGACTAAACTTTAGTATAGTTTTTCATCCCCAATCAGATGGACAATCAGAAAGGGTCATTTAGGTTTTGGAAGACATGTTATGGGCTTGTGTGATAGAGTTTGAAGGTAGCTAGGATGAACATCTAACACTAGTGGAATTTGCCTATAATAATAGCTATCAGACATGCATTAGCATGTCTCCATATGAAGCCTTATATGGTAGACAATGCAGAACACCCTTATGTTGGAGTGAAGTTGGTGAAAGGAAGATGTTAGGCCCTAAACTAGTCTAAGAGACTAAAGATAAAGTGAGATTGATTTGGGATAGACTGATGTGAATCTTCAAGTAATTGGTAACTTGAAAACCCACATTCAAGAATTAAATGAACAATATGGAAAGCACCAAATCAAGATGTATGAATTTGATTCTTTGAACCAGCACAATCAGATTGTTGTGTAATTCAAAGAAAATATCAGAAATGGGATTCTTGACCTAATTCATAAGGAGAATGAATAAACCAAGAATATTATGCACATTAAACCTTGCAAGATAGAAATCTCAGCAAGTTAATGAGCTTCACAAGAATAAAGGCAACAGCCAATTTACTCACTAAAGGAGCAGAAACAATCTTTCATTAATATTCAAAGTGTGTCCTCCACTCTCTCATTATACTTGTATTTATAGCCTCTTGGCTTCAAAGCTAAAGACAAAAATATCCCTACTTTAGTAACAGCTGTAAGGAGCTTTAAGTCCAAACAAAAATTAATCTATCAAAATACTAAAAACTCCCAACAAAAAGCAAATTTAATACAGCAGCAAATAAAGGCATTTAAGTCCAAAAGAGAGGTGGTTATAACAGCAAGGAATATTCCTTGAAAAAGGTGCCAGCAAATGCATGTACATGGGTTGGATCTGGTGCATGCATGTCCACAGGTTATTCCATGTAACCTAATGCTCCACATGACACTTGGTCACTTCCAAGCTTAATTTTCACCAAATTTAATCCTTTATAATTTTCTTCATGCCATTCCAACTTATAATCCTTGCTCCTTAAGATTTCACAAATTAAATTCTGAAGTGATTTAGCTCTAGCTCTAGTAATTGGACCTTGGATGAAATCCTTTGGTATGGATGTAGCTTAATTCTCATCATTCCCCTCCGCTTCAAAAGGATTCGTCCTCGAATCTGTTCCTGCATCAACACAAGGAGATAAATCAGCAACATTGAAGGTGGCACTGACATTATACTCACCGGGCAGGTTTATTTTGTAGGCATTATCATTAATTTTGGTTAGCACTTGGAAAGGTCCATTACATCTTGGTTGTAATTTTGATTTCCTTCGAGAGGGAAACCTTTCTTTGCGCAAGTGAACCCATACCCAATCTCCAGGTTGAAATGTGACTTTCTTCCTTCCTTTGTTGGCTTGACTAGCATATTTTTCATTTTTCTTTTCAATTTGAAGCTTGGCTTGTTCATGGATTTTCTTCACCAATTCTGCTTTTCTTTTTCCATCCAAACTAGCAAGCTCGTTCACAGGCAAAGGTAAAAGATCCAAAGGAGTTGAAGGATTGAAACCATACACAATTTCAAATGGAGAATAGCCAGTAGAAGAATGCACATTTCTATTGTATGCAAATTCAACAAGTGGAATGCAATCTTCCCATGACTTCAAATTTTGCTTAACCACAGCACGCAAAAGAGTAGTTAGTATCCTATTTACTACTTCAGTTTGACCATTGGTTTGTGGGTGACAAGTGGTGGAAAATAACAACTTGGTGCCCAATTTTCCCCACAAAACCTTCCAAAAGTGACTAAGGAATTTAACATCCCTATCACTAACTAAACTCTTAGGTATGCCATGCAACCTAACAATATCTCTAAAGAATAAATTTGCAACATTTGTAGCATCATCAGTTTTATGGCATGGAATAAAATGTACCATTTTTGAAAACTTGTCAACAACAACAAAAATTGAATCATGGCCTTGTTTGGACCTAGGTAATCCCAACACAAAATCCATAGACAAATGAACCCAAGGATCACTAGGGGTAGGTAAAGGTGTATACAAACCTTGTGGTAAAATTCTAGATTTAGCCTTAGGACACACAACGCACCTAACACATACTCTTTCAACATCTCTTTTCATATTCGGCCAATAAAAATATTCCTTTAACACATCTAAAGTTTTGGCAACACCAAAATGACCCATTAATCCATCAGCATGAGACTCATTCACAAGTAATTCACGCATGGAACTCTTAGGCACACACAATCTATTTTCTCTAAACAAATATCCATCATGCCTATAAAACTTCTCAAAAGCATTCTTTTCACAAGCTGCATACACTCTAGCAAAGTCATCATTTTCAGCATATAATTCTTTCACATATTCGAATCCTAATAACTTTGCATCAAGAAGGGCAAGAAGGTTATACCTTCGAGATAAGGCATCAGCCACCACATTTTCTTTCACATGTTTGTATTGAATCACATATAGGAAGGTCTCAAGGAACTCAACCCATTTTGAATGACGCCTACTCAACTTATTTTGCCCCTTGATATGCTTCAATGACTCATGATCTGTGTGGATGACAAATTGCTTTGGCCAAAGGTAATGTTGCCATGTTTCCAAGGCACGTACCAATGCATACAACTCCTTGTCATATGTGGAATAGTTTAAAGCTGCTCCATTAAGCTTCTCACTAAAGTATGCTATTGGTCTCTTATCCTGCATTAAAACGGCTCCAATACCTATACCTGATGTGTCACACTCAATCTCAAAAGTCTTAGAAAAATCAGGTAAAGCCAACACAAGAGCGGAACATAACATGTCTTTAATTTTGTGAAAAGCATCATCTTATTTCTGTTCCCAAACAAAATTAACATTCTTTTTGACAAGATCATTCAATGGTGCTGTAATGGCACTGAAATTCTTAATAAATCTTCTATAGAAACTAGCTAGTCCATGGAAACTACGTACTTCAGATGCAGACTTTGGAGTGGGCCAGTCTCTAATAGCTCTAATTTTTTCATCATTGACTTCAACACCATTAGCACTAATGATAAATCCTAAAAAGACAACCTTTTCCATGCAAAATGAACATTTCTTCAAGTTAGCATATAATTTTTCCTTTCTTAACACATCAAATACAGCTCTTAAATGATGCATATGTTCATTCATGCCTCTACTATAAACCAATATATCATTAAAATAAACAACAACAAATTTTCCAATAAAAGCACGCAACACATGATTCATCAATCTCATAAAAGTGCTAGGAGCATTAGTTAGCCCAAAAGGCATCACTAACCATTCATATAGTCCATGCTTTGTTTTAAATGCAGTCTTCCATTCATCACCTACTTTCATGCGAATTTGATGATATCCGCTTTTCAAGTCAATTTTGGTAAACACACAAGCACCACAAAGTTCATCCAACATATCATCCAATCTAGGTATAGGATGGTGATACTTTACAGTGATTTTGTTGACCGCCCTATAATCCACACACATGCGCCATGTGCCATCTTTCTTTGGTACCAAAAGGACGGGTACAGCACAAGGGCTCATACTTTCTCTCACGTAACCCTTAGCTAGCAATTCTTCAACTTACCTTTGTAATTCTTTGGTTTCTTCAAGATTAGTTCTATAGGCTGGACAGTTGGGAATAACTGCTCCAGGTACAAAATCAATCTAGTGCTCAATCCCTCGAATAGGTGGTAGTCCAGCTGGCATCTCCTCAGGTAGCACATCCTCATATTCCTGCAAAAGGGAGACAACAACACTAGGCAAATTGGGGTCAAGGTCAGATGTGGATAAACAAGAGTCCTTAAACATAATTAATAATATTTTCTTGTTGGTAAACATGGCATTCCTCACATCTCTTCCTTTAGCATACAAGCTTAATTTTCTCTCCCCTCTTTCTGCACAGCTCTCCTTTTAGGCCGAAGTTTCACCTTTTTCAAGCACTCTTGGAATGTTTTCTTTACTCTCTTTTCTTTCCTCACAACCACCCTTGTCTTGCTCACTCACAACATTTTCAGTCAATTTCTTTTCACTCCTTCTTTTCTTCTCTGCTCTCTTTTCGGCCACTCTTGATTTTACCTCATCCATTGCTTGCTTAAGCCTTGTTTGGTCTTCATAAATCTGTTTTGGTGTCATAGGTGCCAAAATGATTTTCCTTCCATTCATTTCAAAAGAATACCTATTTTTATACCCATCGTGGATCACCTTTCTATCAAATTGCCATGGTCGGCCAAGTAATAAATGGCTAGCTTGCATTGGAACCACGTCGCACATAACCTCATCTTGATACTTTCCTATTGCAAAGGAAATCAGCACTCGTTTTGTTACTTTCACCTCACCGCATTCATTCAACCACTACAATTTATAGGGTCTAGGGTGTTTCAAAGTCCTCAACCCTAATCTCTGCACCAAATAAGTACTAGCAACATTGGCACAACTTCCCCCATCAATGATGACACTACAAGCCTTGTTTTGGATAAGACACCTTGTATGGAAAATTGTTTCTCTTCGTAATTCATCACCAACATCCTCCTTCACTTGAGTATTTAATGCTCTCATCATCACTAGAGCACTTCCTTCAGCAGCATATTCCACCTCTGCATCCTTCTCCCCTGAAGATGTGGAATCACTCACAATTTCCTCATCCATTTCTATCTCACCATTTTCTCTCATGACCATGACTCTCTTGTTAAGGCATTGAGAAGCATTGTGTCCACTGCCCAAACACCTAAAACACTTCACATCTCTATTTCGGGTAGTAGTTGCAACCTCCTTTCCTTTACTTTCTACAAATTTCTTCTCCACCTTCTTTTCCTTTTCCTCATTTTTCTTATATTTGCTAACAGCATTTTCCCTATCCTCCTTCTTCCAGTTAGACTTCCAAGATGAAGAAGTACCTACATTTCCTCCAAATTTTGACTTGCTTTTAAGTTGCCTTTCTACCTTCATAGCCATGTGGACCATATCCTCTAACTCAACATAGTGATGTAACTCAACAATATGAGCAATCTCCTTGTTTAGCCCATTCAAGAATCTAGCCATGGTGGCTTCTCTATCCTCCTCCACATTTTCTCTAATCATAGCAATTTCCATTTCTTTATGATAATCTTCAACACTTTTAGAACCTTGAGTCAATCTTTGTAACCTCTGATGTAGCTCTCTATAGTAATGACTAGGAATAGATCTCTTCCTCATTATATTTTTCATCTCACCCCAGGTTGCAATTGATTGCTCATAATTTCTCCTTCTACTAATCAACACTTGATCCCACCATACCAAAGCATAATCAGTAAATTCTACTGCTGCTAACTTTACCTTCTTTTCCTCTGAATAGTGATGACAATCAAACACAGCTTCTACCTTCCTTTCCCATTCAAGATACACATTCGGATCATTTTTCCCTTGGAAAGAAGGGATGCTCATTTTAATACTTTTGATATTGTCATCTACCCTATTCCTCTCTCTTTCCTCTCTTCTTATCCTCCTATCCCCATTCCTCCTATCTTCAGCTCTTCTCTCATATCTACCCCTCCTAGGTCTTTCAACCTCAAAATCATAGTTATCAACCTCATCTTCATCAGATTCAACTACTGGAGGTACAAGATCCCTCCTATTCGGCCTTCTCTCATTTTGCCTATCTCTTTGCTCCAATCTTTCCAAGCTATCTATGATTCCATTGCACACAACATTCATTCTTTCAAATTGCTGTCTGACAGCCTGCATGTAGAATGGATTTTCACCTTCCCCCTCACTACCATCACCCCTTCTAGACATGTTTTCAGACCTGCAAGAAAATGGTTAGTGTAAAGAAAACACCTCACTCACTCCCTTACGTGTTTAGACTCAACAGGGGACACTCCACTCGTGTTTAACTCAACAAGGCTTTTCCCCTCTTATGAACTCACCACTCTGTGCCTTTTACCTCTCTTGGCTATGTCCACAAGTTCTTATCAAACTCAAGTAACTCAAACCAAGACTGTACTCACAAAAAATTTAACACACAATAAAATTCTTGAACGTGACGGATCAAAACGAGTAATCAAGAAAGCAATAATGTGACTCAATAAGTCAAGAAAAGAAAAGCTCAAGTATGGAAATGTAATGCAATAAGGAATCAAGAAAGAAGACACCAAAATAAAAAAGTAGTAAGCTGGAAAAGAGACAACCTAAAGTAGAGATATCAAGCTTACATATCCAAGTTTGCCACCAACTTATCACAATTACCAGCAGTTCACACAATACACCAAGAATTGCTTAAATTTAGGATCACCAAGCAAACAAGTGTATTTTGATATGAAATTGAGTAAGCAAATGCAACCCAATACTGACTAATTGCTGCTAGAATTTCAGGCTTTTCTTGATAGGTTTACCTTGTAAACCAAATTTAATCGTGTCTGCAGCAAAATTTTTGTTCCCCACACAAATGGTTAAATTTTGAGCTGAAATTTAATTTGAGAATAGCTCAAATGTGGCAAAAACAACCTGTAAATTTTTAGGAATTTCTGGACTGATTTGCTATGTGAACTTAATTTGATCGTGTCTGCCGCAAAATTTTGGTTCCCCACACAAACGGATGAATTTTAAGCTGAAATTTAATTTGGGAACTACTGAAATGGGGTATAAACACCCGGTAAATTTTCAGAAATTTATGGGTACATTTGCTATGTGAACTTATTTTAATCAATTCTGCCGCAAAATTTTGGTTCCCCACACAAATGGTTGAATTTTAAGCTAAAATTTAATTTGGGAACTACTGAAGTGGGGTATAAACACCTTGTAAATTTTCAAAAATTTTTGGGTCTATTTGCTATGTGAACTTAATTTGATCGGGTCTGTCGCAAAATTTTGGTTCAGTAGGCAAACAATATCAAACAACCCCCAAAATTTACACCCAACATCTTCAACACACCCAAATATTGCTGGTAAAGTTTCAGGCCTAATAGGTAAGTGGAACTCAATGACCCAAATAATCTCTCATGCTTGATATCAAAATGAAGGAAGCAAGATGGATAGTTAGAATAATGGCTTTGGCTTGATTAACCCAAAACCCTAAGACAAACTCAACAAAACAAATTTTTAAACAAACAAGTCATACTAAACTCCAAGAGCCAATTTCAGTCAAGCATACAATGAACAAAAATGTGAATAACAGAAACACAATAAGAAGTAAAACAAGGTTTAGCATGAAAGAACCAGATGCAAGATGAAGAAGAAGAAACAAATATGGAACTAGAGCCAAACAGCAAATATGAAAAAAGGTAACAAACACACAAAGAATAAGAAGCAAATATAGAATCTACCTTATTTGGACGTCCCTTTGCTCTGATACCAAAACTGATGTGAACCTTCAAGTAATTGGTAACTTGAAAACCCACATTCAAGAATTAAATGAACAATATGGAAAGCACCAAATCAAGATGTATGAATTTGATTCTTTGAACCAGCACAATCAGATTGTTGTGTAATTCAAAGAAAATATCAAAAATGGGATTCTTGACCTAATTCATATGGAGAATGAATAAACCAAGAATATTATGCACATTAAACCTTGCAAGATAGAAATCTCAGCAAGTTAATGAGCTTCACAAGAACAAAGGCAATAGCCAATTTACTCACTAAAGGAGCAGAAACAATCTTTCATTAATATTCAAAGTGTGTCCTCCACTCTCTCATTACAATTGTATTTATAACCTCTTGGCTTCAAAGCTAAAGACAAAAATATCCCCACTTTAGTAACAGCTGTAAGGAGCTTTAAGTCCAAACAAAAATTAATCTATCAAAAGACTAAAAACTCCCATCAAAAAGCAAATTTAATACAGCAGAAAATAAGGGCATTTAAGTCCAAAAGAGAGGTGGTTATAACAGCAAGGAATATTCCTTGAAAAAGGTGCCAGCAGATGCATGTACATGGGTTGGATCCGGTGCATGCATGTCCACAGGTTATTCCATGTAACCTAATGCTCCACATGACACCTGGTCACTTCCAAGCTTAATTTTCACCAAATTTAATCCTTTATAATTTTCTTCATGCCATTCCAACTTATAATCCTTGCTCCTTAAGATTTCACAAATTAAATTCTGAAGTGATTTAGCTCTAGCTCTAGTAATTGGACCTTGGATGAAATCCTTTGGTGTGGATGTAGCTTGATTCTCATCATAGACTTAAAGCAGTCTCTAACAGACAAAAGTCCTATGCAGATTTAAAGAGGGGAGAGATTGAGTACCAAGTGGGAGACAAGGTGTTCTTAAAAGTCTCTCCATGGAAGAAAATTGTGAGATTCGAACGTAAGGGCAAATTGAGTCCCAGATTCATTTGGACCGTATGAGGTGATTGAAAGGGTTGGACCAGTAGCGTATAAACTGGCATTACCTCCAGAATTGGAGAAGATCCATAGCGTATTCCATGTTTCTATGCTAAGGAGGTACAGATCAGATCCATCACACATATTGCCAATGGAGAAAATTGAAGTGAACCCCGATTTAACCTATGATGAAGAACTTGTGAGAATCTTGGCATATGAAATTAAACAACCGAAGAACAAACAGATACCCCTAGTTAAAGTGCTATGGGGACACCATTCGGGGCAAGAAGCCACTTGGGAACATGAGGATGACATGAGGAAACAATACCCACATCTATTCTCAGAATGAGGTACGTTTCTATTTCGAGGATGAAATATCCTAAGTGGGGGAGAGTTGTAACATCCTCAAATTTATTATAAAAGAAGTCATAGAAATGGTAAAATTAATTGCGTAACATCCCCACCTTACTCACCTTATTCAAATGGGTGTTCATACAAATTTTAAAATTGTTAGTGTGTGAAACCTTTTTTCTTTCATTCTTAGAACTTTAATCACCAAAGGTGGGAGGATTCAATTGAACTAATTATAAAGTTTGGGGGCAAATAAAAAAATGGAGGGACTAAATTGAATGAAATATAAAGTTTAGGGGCAAAAACATATAACCATTGGGTAAAAGGGGGTAAGGGAGGAAGGACCAATGGGTAAAGGCAAAAGAAATTTGCCTACTTACCAATCTGCCGCCCCTTCTTCTTTATTTTTTCCCTTGTTTTTTCTTTCTTCAACAGCCATATCTCTCTCAAAATCTGAAAAGGAGACACTATACCAACCCTAGAAAAAAATACAATTTGAAAGCCTAAGCAAAGGGAGCAAGAAAGGGGAGTGATCCAAGCTTGAAGAACCCTAGTTCCTTGAAGGATTTGGAGGAAACTTGAAGAAGAGAGAGGTAGCAGCTAGTTTCCAAGTGAGGTTAGTGCTATAACTCACTCATTTTGATCATGTTTAAGTAGGAATTTCATTAGGGATAGGAAAGAAACTTTAGGAAGTGCCCTAAAACTTTGTAGTTTCGTGCTGGACCTAATTCTCCTGTTAAGATGGTGTTTGAGGGCAAAACTTTTATTTTCCCAATTTTGGAACATTGACCTGATGAATTCCATAAACAGATCAACAAATTTTAAAAATTCATAACTTATGCTACAAAACTTGAAATTTTGTGATTCTTGAACCACTAGAAAGCTTGATGAATGGCCTGAAACTTTGTTGTCATAGCCAAGAATTGATTTTGCTAGCTACATAGTGATATTTGTATATTTCCTGACACTGCTCTGGCTGTGACTGAGGTCTAGAGCAGGTTGCACACTTCTATTTATAACTTGAAATGTAGACCTGATTTTGATTTGATTCAAATTGGAGATTGAAATGAACATATGAAAGTTGATTTTTGGAGAATTTGACAACAAAATCATATCCCTATGATTTTTGGTAGAATTTTATATCTGCTATCCTATTCTCTAGACTTGACTGGAATTGTAATTGTATGATTCCATTGATCTTGATTATGAGTGAGTGGTGCTAAAAAGGAAAATTGGTGTGCATATTTGAATTGCATGAATTATATGTATAATTTGATATTGGTTATGCCCATTACAAGTCTAGCATTAGGTGACATGATGTGGAATCGACTAATCAATATCAAATTGTGCACAATTACTTGGCTTCATGCCATGATATAGTTACTTGGCTTAATGTCATGATGTGAATACTTGGCTTCATGCCATGATGTGGTTACTTGGCTTAATGCCATGATGTGGATGCTTGTCACTTGAGTTGTCTAGACAATGTAATTTGGTCTAAGGAAATGGATGAAAAAGAGATATGTGAATAAAATGATTTGTGGATGATATGTACCATAATCGTATGTGTCATTAACACACCTATGCAAAAGCCTTATGTGATTCAAAATTTTTCCATGTAAGATCATATTGTGTAAAATTGCATATTGTACTTTTATGAAAAAGTTGTTTAAACATGACATGTGAGTTGTGCATAAATTAAATGCATGCATGAACCAATGCTCTTATGTAATAGCACCACTAAACTAGTTGCTTAACGAAGAGTTGTTTGAACTTTTCGTAGGTAATAGGAGTAAAGATAAGGAGCCACCATGGGAGTGAAGGTGCGTGGAGATTGCTTGCTCAAGACTTAAGAAGATACCATTTGATTTTGGACACATTAGAAGATTATATTGTATAAGCATTTGAGATGTAATGCAATCCTTCAATGTGTAATCATTCGAATTGTACAAACTATATAGATGATGAACAAGTCTTGTATTTTGTAAACTCCTTTTTATGTAATTAAGATGTCAATTTTAAAGTATGTAATTTTTCTTAATTAATAAGTTTTGATGATATTTGATTAATTGAAATGGGTTGTAAATGAAACCACATAAGTTTCATATGTGTTAAAATGATCTAATCAATGTGCATAGGTATTTTAACAGGCCTCCCATACTTCAGTTTTTCAGGGGAGACTCCGTCCGTTTCCCACCAGAAAAAAAAATATTAATAATAAACATAAATTTCTCATCTAATAACCCTTAAATGGATATAAAAGCTTTTAAAATTTATTTCTATTTATTTAATTGAAACTTTAAAGTTTATATTTTTCGTTGTTTTTTGTAAACTAAAAGAAATCAAAAATAGCCAGAGTTTTATTAACCCTTGAGATATACTCTTAGGTGTGTCTCAGGGGCATGTACACACTACTCTAGCTGTAGATAGGGTTAGGGTGTTACATAAATCACCAAAAGTTTCCCATATCATAGTCATATCATGAATCCAATGTGCTAGGCCCATTAAAGGAGCTTCTAAGGACTTCCTTTTAACATTCATACACATAATGGATACCAAGGACACAAAAATCATGACTTACTTGAGGTGGATTCTATAATCCCTAGTACTCGAATGTCAAAGATGTAGAATTGTCTTGCCCAACATCATTTTCCTTTACTTTCATATATATGAGCTCATAATGAATGCATGCCTTTCTTTTCCTTTGTCATATCTTTCCTATAAGGAACCATTGAGTGATCCATAGCTACTGACACAACACAATTCATAATGAAGCACCTTCATTATATGCATTATTTACAATTATGCAATTATAATTAGGATATATCATAACTATAATGATGTAAGAACATGCATGGAATATAATAAAATAATTTAATAAAGCAGTTAAAACAATTTAAGTAAGTTTTACTCACAAACTAGGTGACCATTTACTGTTATTGGATCTGCTAGTACTGCTAGCTTTGTTAATTAGAGGAAACTATATAAAAGCACTACCACTGTAACACCCCTTACTCGTCTACACTATAGTCAAGCAAGGCGTGCTACATTCGGTGTCGAATCACCCTATCTTGTCTTGTTGTGTACATTATTAATTTAATATCCATTTATTTATATTATCCCATGTGTAGGAATTTTTTTTATCACGTTTCATTTTTGTGGAGACCCGGACAGAGTTTCTTTTGTTTTATTAGTGCATGGTGGGTTCCACTATTCACTTGTTAAAATAGTTTATATTCAATTCATATATCCATATATCACATCATTGCTCATATCGTTTTCCCATGCATCATATCATATCGTTACTCATTTAGTTTTCAGGAAAACATATTTCATTCATTCATATAAAATTTATATACAACAATTTACAAATTATGTACAATCCCAAAATTTAATTACATGCCTCAAAATGATTTACATCATTTACTTATGTACAATGATCAAAATGCAAAATCTAAATATACATGAGCCCTACTAAAATAGACTGCTGAGGTGACACCAACACTATAGCAGATCTGATCAACTCTCTATCTGTGCACTACTGCTGCTGCTGCTGCTGCTGCTGGTCTCCAGTAGCTACCTGAGGAAACAATCCATCGCACTAAGCATTTCTGATTAGTGGTGCAATAATTTGAAATAAAAATAACTAAATAATTGAAATAATTATTCCATGTATAACTTTACAAAGAAATATAGATTTCATGATTTTGAAGTCATTTACCTATTTATAGAACTTTGGGAGCAATTAAGTTAATCAGGATCTTTTCTATTCATTTATTTCATGTTCAGTCTTATTACTCATATCTATGATCTCTTCGTGTACTTATTTAAATTTAAGGTTTATTACTCATATCTATGCCCAAGTAAACTATGACAGACTATAGAGACTGGATACACAGGAGTATACTAATTAGACATTCGTATATCTATCATGTGTACATTGGTTATGTCAGGCACAAGGCCAGTGGACAGGCATAAAGCCAGAAATCATAATAGGTACAATGGCCAATGGGCAGGCATAAAGCCTGATGAACAATCATATTAGACAGATATTATCTATCAATGATTATTCATGTGAGTAATACTGCAATCTGTAATCCCTAATTGGTATACCAATCGATCCATGCTATATATATAAGTCTCGGTATACTTTGGGCAAGGTGGCATTATTAAGTACTTATAGTTTCATTAATTCATGTTATGTACTAGTTGTGTTTCATAGCATTTTCATGTCACTTGTAATGAGAAACATAAGCCCCACTTACATATTTATGTCATTTTTTTATGTTCAGCAAGTCATTTTGGTTAACTTCATATCATATAATAAGTCATTTTATGAACCTTTCTCAAGTTCCAGATTTGATGTCTTAATTTCATCTAGCAAATTGGTCAAGATGCGGCCACTGTTTGGCTACACTTTCTTCATGGAAGTTGCTCCTCTATGTCTTATCTTATTTTCCTTTTTGAATCATGTCATTTGGAGTTTTATAACTCAATTTATGGTCAAATAACCAAAACTAGTTTACTATCTTTCTCTGGTTTCAGAATCAAATAGATTTATGGAGTCAAATTTTATCTAGTCATTTGGGCATGCTACAGTCAATTTTAGACCTAATGTTCTTCATCTAAGTTGTTACCCTATGTCTTAGGGTCACTTAGGTTCAAGAATCATGATTTTTTAGGTCATGTAGGGTGAGTTATAACTAATTAACTAACCTGGACTCCTGAACCTTGTGTCTTCAGGATTTCAAGTTCAGGACTCCTGAACCTTGTGCCTTACACTCAACATTTGAGAAACGTTCCTGAATCAAAATTGGAGTCATGTTTCTTAGGTTTCCAGAATAGTTTGGCTTATCCAATTTGGAGTTTCCTAATGGGAGATATGATATAAAATTTGGTTCAATTTTAGGATTTAGCATGCTGAACTTTCCTAGCTAATTGACCAAGTTCCATTCGGTTCTGGGTTCTGGTCAAAACACCAAAATTGTAGTTCAAAGTCTTATGGCAATTTTGGCTTTGGTTTCACTACATTTTTAGTTTTTTGGACCAAGTTATGAGATTTTTACCAAAACTTGTCAGGTAGGTCTAAATCTAGAATTTTAGGTCACTTTTGGTTCTAGATAGAATTGTTAACATAATTTTTTCTAACAAATTGGTTACGTTAAAGGCAGAATTAGGCTCTGTGTTCTTCATGAAAAATGTGCTCATATGTCTAACCTTTCCAATGGTTCAACAATCAGGTCATTTTGACCTTCCTAGGGTAAGTTATGGCCATTTGAACATTTACTGTTCATATGGTGATTTTTCCAGGTCCAGCATATGGTTACCCGGATTCAAGCTAACTTTAGGTGATTTTAGGTTTAGTTTCTAGACAAGGTCTCTACATGAAAAATGTGGCAAATTGTCCTAGGTTTCATCTCCAATTAGCCTCACACCAATTGGAGCAACATAGCTCTACTTATGGCCTTAAAACCACACTGGACTCAAGGTCCAGAATTCTTGCATGAAAACAACACTCCCAATTTCTCAATTCCACCAAACTCCCAAACTTTAATTGCATTCATGGCACTTAAAATAGTTAACAATCAGAGCCCAATGAGGATAGAATCCCCATTTTCTCTAATTTTGTAATCCTATCTTCTGCAACATGACATAACATTAAGTGCCAAATATATTTTGAACTTGAGTTGGTTTTCACCATGGCATTGCATTCTTTTCGATTGCTATACTCTGGGCAGTTCCTTTTCCAGTGCCCATCCTTCTGGCAGTGGAAACACTTTCCCTTGCCTCCATCAGCTTTAGTCTTCCCTTTCTGTTTAGCTATTTACTTAGAAGGACCAGGAATCTGAGATTTCTTTTTCTTATTGGCCTTCTTCTTGTTGGATTTTCCAGAAGAAGATGCAATCAAAGCTACCTCTTTTCCTTTATTGCCCGGCATATTCTTTTGGGCAATAACCAGCTTGTTGAGTAAACCAGCTAAGGTGTATTCCTGTTTAGTCATATGAAAATTTGTCACAAAATTCCCAAAAGACTCAGGAAGGGACTGAAGGATCAAATCCGTCTGTAGTTGGAAATCCAGGTTGAAGTCAAGATGTTCCAACTGCTCAATCAGCCGAACCATCTTGTGGACATGATCCCTAACATTCTGTCCCTCAGACATCCTCATGCGGAACAGCTTCCTCGATATCTCATACCTAGCATTCCTACTGTGCTCACCATACAACTCTTGAAGGTGAAAGAGGATCTCACTTGCACTCTGTATGTTTTCATGCTGCTTCTGTAACTCATTACTCATGGAAGCAAGCATGTAATACTTAGCTCTCATATCATACTCCTTCCACTTGTCCAAAGTTTCATGTTCCTCTTGAGTGGCCGCTAGAGGTAAGGGACCAGGAACATTTGAATCTAGAACATATCCTATATGTTCAAGGTTCATGACAAGTTTCAAATTTCTTAGCCAATCAAAGAGATTAGGTCCTGTCAACCTATTGCGATCAAGTATGCTTGCAAGGATATTGGATAGTGGTGGTTGATCTGTGCTCATTATTATCAGAAAATTAACTAAAGAAAATAACCAGATTAATTAGTAACTGTATCAAGTAATTAACCAAAATAATTATGGTCTTTTAATCAAATTGGTCCTCCCACTAACTTAGCGAATCATACACTTCCAAAGTAGAAAACGGAAATCCTAGTTGGATGGATTTCTAGTGGGTGATTGAATTCTTATAATTCTATTGATCATCCTCAGGTACATCCGTTATTGGAATTACAATAAACTATAAGTGAGCAACTCCTTGCCCATCACATCTCATATGAGGTTCAATCCTTACCTAGCCCCTAAAGCTCAAAATCTCAGGTACATCCATTATTGACTTATATTGCATTAGTTAAGTTGATCCCATTGAGCCTGTAATTATGCAAATAATTTTACTGTCCTCAGGTACATCCAATATTGGCCACCAAACCATTTACATATTTACAACATCTCATACTTAACAATTATTCTTAAGAAAATCTCTTAAATTAATTGCATCTTATGCAACTATTTAAAATTTCTTAAAATAATTGCCCCAATGGAGGGCCCATGTTATAATTACTTTAATTATAGCATTTCCAACTTAATCATTTGTTTGGAAGATTTTACAGTCATCCTAATTACTATTAAGGTCTCACTTTGCACATTATCCATTTAGCATGCATATATCATATAATTGCATACATTGCCATACATCTCATGCATTCATGGATAAGCAGTAAATATGGTATGATCATGGAATTTCTAAGGGATTCAATTCTGAGCCACCAAGAATTGAATTAGGTCATTCCTAGGTGCATTTCATTCATTCATTTTACAAGAGTTGCTGAAAGAGTACATAATTAACACTTGATCTTGAATTCCCCCACTGGTCCCAACAATGCTCTTGACCTCCTTGAACTTCTTGCAATCTAATATTACATAGTAATCCTTGGCATACCAAAGTGAATTTATAAGAAGTAAATAAATCAAATTACAACCCAAAAATTATTACAAACTTAATAATACATGCCCAAAATAAATTAAAATTCATTAATTAATTTACAATCCCAAAGAAATATAAAAGAAATAAATCCAATTACATTGGTCTTTTATAGTCCATGATCATCCATCATGCATATCACTATTTAACAATTTAATAAAATATACATACTTAAATTAAATTGAATATCTCATATTCAACTTAAAAATCCAGATTTTAATATGATTCAAATAAATTTAAAAATTCAGATTTGAATCTCATTCAAACAAATTTAAAAATTCATATTTGAATCACATTCAAACAACCTTAAAAATTCAGATTTGAATTACATTCAAACAATTTTTAAAAAATCAGATTTGAATCACATTCAAACAATTTTTAAAAATTCAGATCTGAATATTATTCAAACAACTTTAAAAAATCAGATTTAAATATGATTCAAACAATTTTAAAAATTCAGATTTGAATCACATTCAAACAATTTTTAAAATTATGATTTGAATCAAAATTTAATTGTGTGATTAAAATTATAATTAAACAATTTAATTAGACATAGGATGAGCTTTTAGATCATACAAGAATTGCAAATTAAAAAGCTAAACCTTTGCACCACCCATGAAGCCAAACCATGCGCACCATTGATGGTGATCTCTTGCATGCCGCCACACATCCATTGCAACCAGCAATGGATAAATCATCTCATGATCAAAACACACAATTAAATCATCTAATCAACAATCTAAATAGTAAATATAGTGGCTCTGATACCAATTGAAGGAACGAAAGCGTGAAAAACACAAGTTTATACCATTGAATTCAAAATTTTCACCTAGGGTCACATGCATCATGCAAGATTTATTTTTATCTATTTGATTTCAATGATAAACAACATATTAAAACTCTTTAAAATGTTTTTGGATCTGTATTTGCCATTTAAGATTTTTAAATTAATCAGATTAATTTTAGAACCCTAGATGAAATTAAGAACAAACACACTAACCTCTTGATGCACTGCAGTATATTTGCGCCTTTGAGATGCGTCTTCAGGACACCAGATGTTGTCCCTCTAGTTTGTCCACACTAAGAACACCTATGGAAGCCCTTGAACAGCTTCTAAAGCTTTTTCTATTATTTAGAAAATCAAGTTCTGCCTTTTAATAGATTATAGATGTAAACAGGACACTATAAACAATTTCTAGTATTTTTAATTTAAGAGATTGATGGCTAATCTCTTTGAATTGATGAGAGATAAAGAATAAGAGATGGAGAGCTTTAAAATGGCGTGACAAAGGAGGAGTAGCTGCTCGTTGTGTTTTTTCTCTTCATAACAACACTTATATAGCTAGGTTAACACATTAAACCCTTGCCACATGTCACCCTTTGATTGGTTCTAGGTTTAATTGACCCAATCACATTGTGCCAAGTGTCAAACCTATATTTAATCATGATTTTAATCATGCTACATGATTAAAAAACATTTGGCAAGCTTATGTGTAATGCCATGTGTCACCATCTAATGGTGCCATATGTCACCCTGCAAAATGACCAAAATGCCCCTATGTCTTAATTTTGAGTTCTCAACTCAAAATAATTATTTCTCTTCTTCTAATCAATTTATATCAAATATAAATTAATTAATTAATCTTTATTAATTAATTTCTCATTAATTAAATTCATATTTAAACACTTTAAATATAAATTTAACTTATACTGTACATCCAATAACCTAGATTTGGTTTCAAGTCATGCTAGGGACTTTGCAATCTAATTGCAAACCAAACCTATTTAATTAATCAATTAAACTCTTTAATTAATTAATTAAATCATATTTAATTAGGTGATAACTTGTGTATGTGTGTGACTTACTAGGCTCATCACTAATTGGCAATGAGACATGATATCAACTCTTAATATCATCAGAACTCTTTCTTACCATAAATGATTTCTCTAAATCATTTTATGAACCTCATAGACCATGGTTAACACCTAGCATAACATGCCATGGCCACCCAATTAGTAATAAGGTTTACCTTAAATGAACCTATAATCATATGTTACCATGCACTAAAATCTCTCTGTTATAAAATCCCAACTCAAGCTGGAGTCATGGTTTATGTCAAACTCCATTTGCTATGAATATTATGTTCTCTTTTAATTCCAATTCTTGGTTAAAAAGATTTTCTCATCAGAAACTCTTTTCTGATTAAATCTATCTGTCCTAGCCAAGAACTTGAAACATCAAGAATAATTAAATGAACATAGGATTTTATCTCTATTTACTTAGAGGAACAGATTTCATCTTGATCAATGCCTACCTCCATATATAACTAGTAGGAGCCAACACATGCCTATATACCCATACACAGTACAAGTATGAAAGCATTATCAAACTCAAACTATCTATATACAAGATAACTATGCTATCTTAGGTCTAAAGATTATATGCACTGATATGATTTATGACAAAACATTGACAAGAGTAAACTCCATGTGTTTATCATAAGTGTCATTGGTTCGGCCTACTTATCATTTATAAGTGCCTATCATGTTTGTCATATGGCATGAGACTCACCATTCCATCTTATTTATATCTCATATAAATAACTTAGGAATAAACATGAATATAATCTTTCTAGATAAGTCATGTCCTTATTATGAAGTATCCTCGATTGTAAGCCTATTTATGATACTTTGTACTAGAAATACTGTCACTCATATTCTTAACAACTTAAGAATAGAATTTCTAACAAAATATCAATGGACCTTTTCTATTACACATAAATATCTTATGTAAACGGAAAAGTGGAAATGCCTTTTATTAATAAAAACATGTACAAGATATATACTGAATGATAAGCTCTAGGGCATACTACTAACAATCTACCACCAGCACTAGAGCCATTCATTACAATATCTTAGACCCATCTTCTCAAGATGTCGGTCTAGCTGAGTCTGTGACATAGGCTTAGTGAATGGATCAGCTGGATTTTCAACTGATGCTATTTTCTGCATGGCTACATCGCCTCGCCCAACTATTTCTCTGATAATGTGGTAGCGCCTTTCTATGTGTTTGGATTTTTGGTGAGACCTTGGTTCTTTAGTCTGTATGACTGCTCCATTGTTGTCACAGTGTAGTGAAACTGCTGACTCAATGGAAGGAACTATTGTAAGTTCTGTCACGAAATTTTTTATCCAAACAGCTTCCTTTGCAGCATCTGATGCAGCAATATACTCAGCCTTGGTAGTGGAATCTACAGTCGTGCTTTGTTTGGAACTCTTCCAACTGACTGCACCTCCATTACAAATGAACACATATCCAGAGGTAGACTTTCTATCATCGATATCTGATTGGAAATCAGAATCAGTATAACCATCCAATTGCAAGTCTCCACCTCTATAGATCAAGAATAAATCTTTAGTTCTTCTCAAGAACTTAAGGATATTTTTGACAGCTATCCAGTGTTCCAAACCTGGATTGGATTGATACCTGCTAGTCAAACTATTAGCATATGCGATATCTGGCCTAGTACACAACATTGCATACATTAAACTTCCAATAGCCGAAGCATATGGAATCTTAGCCATCTTATCTCTTTCTTCAAGTGTCTTTAGAGACATCTCTTTAGAAAGATGGATACCATGTCTCATTGGTAACAATCCTCTCTTGGAATCAAGCATGTTAAACCTCTTTAACACCTTTTCTAAGTATAGACTATGGGATAAACCAATTATTCTTTTCGCTCTATCTCTATAAATGCGAATCCCAAGAATATAGGTTGCCTCCCCTAAGTCTTTTATGGAGAATGTATTTGACAACCATACCTTTACAATTGTCAACATACCTATGTCATTATCCATCAATAGTATGTCATCCACATATAAGACAAGGAAAGTGATAGCACTGTCACTAACCTTCTTATATACACATGGCTCATCCTCATTTTTGATAAAACCAAAGGATTTAATGGCTTCATCAAAACGGATGTTCCAACTCCTTGAAGCTTGCTTCAACCCATAAATGGATTGCTTTAGCTTGCATACCATTGAACCATCTTGGGATTCAAAACCCTTAGGTTGTTCCATGAAAATGTTTTCTTAAATATATCCATTGAGAAAAGCTGTTTTGACATCCATCTGCCAAATCTCATAATCATAGTATGTAGCTATTGCTAATAGAATCCTAATTGATTTAAGCATGGCAATAGGCGAGAAAGTCTCCCCATAGTCGATTCCTTGCCTTTGGCGAAACCCTTTCGCTACTAGCCGTGCCTTATAGGTCTCTACCTTTCTATCAGAACCAATTTTCTTCTTGACAACCCATTTGTTCCCTATAGGTATAATGCCTTAAGGTGGGTCAACAAGATCCCAAACTTGATTTTTATACATGGAATCAATTTTAGATTTCATAGCATCAATCCATTTTGAAGAGTCTATATCTGATATAGCTTCTTCATAGGTAAGTAGATCATCTCCATGATCTACTTCTTCATGAGTAGATAACTCTTGTTCTTCTTCATGAAGGAAACCATATCTCACTGGTGGGTGAGATACCCTAGTTGTTCTACGAGGAACAGCTGTAGATGTTTCATCAACGGGTGTAGTTTGACTAGATGGATCTATATCCATCTGATTTATTGGTTGGTCAGAATTCTCCAATTCTAACTCTATTTGCCTTCCTTTGCCTCCTTCTTGAACAAACTGTTGTTCTAGAAATGTAGCATCTCTACTCACCACAACCTTTTGTGGAGTAGACAAATAAAAATAATATCCAAAACTATCTTTTGGATATCCAACAAATCGACCTTTTTCTGATCTGGTTTCCAATTTATCAGTGTTTAGCTTTTTGATATAAGCTGGACAACCCCAAATCTTAACATGCTTAAGACTTATTTTTCTTCCATGTCATATCTCATAAGGTGTGGAAGAAACTGATTTTGATGGAATCCTATTCAGAATATGCAAAGCTAATTCTAATGAAAATCCCAAAAAAGAGATGGGCATATCTGTATAGCTCATCATACTACGTACCATATCTAATAGGGTATGATTTCTCCTTTCAGATACACCATTTAGCTGTGGTGTTCCTAGAGGAGTCAGCTGGGAAACAATGCCATGCTCTCTCAAGTATTCATCAAATTCAGTACTCAAATATTCACCTCCACGATCTGATCGAAGAGCTTTAATATTCTTTCTTGTTTGATTTTCTACTTCAGATTTAAATTCTTTGAACTTTTCAAAGGATTCATTTTTGTATTTCATCAAATACAAATACCCAAACCTTGATTTATCATCAGTAAAGGTAATAAAGTAATGAAAATCGCCTCTAGCCATTTCTTTAAATGGACCACATACATCACTATGTATTAACTCCAAAATATTTTCAGCTCTTAGCCTTTGTCCAACAAAGGGTGATCTAGTCATTTTGCTCTGAAGGCAAGATTCACAACTTGAAGTAGGCTCAGAGCCTAATGAGGATAGAATCCCCATTTTCTCTAATTTTGCAATCCTATCTTCTGCAACATGACATAACCTTAAATGTCAAATATATTTTGAACTTGAGTTGGTTTTCACCATGGCATTGCATTCTTTTAGATTGCTATACTATGGGCTGTTCCTTTTCCAGTGCCCATCCTTCTGGCAGTGGAAACACTTTCCTTTGCTTCCATCAGCTTTAGTCTTCCCTTTCTATTTAGCTATTTTCTTAGAAGGACCAGGAATCTGAGATTTCTGTTTCTTATTGACCTTCTTCTTGTTGGACTTTCCAGAAGAAGATGCAATCAAAGCTACCTCTTTTCCTTTATTGCCCGGCATATTCTTTTGGGCAATAACCAACATGTTGAGTAAACCAGCTAAGGTGTATTCCTGTTTAGTCATATGAAAATTTATCACAAAATTCCCAAAAGACTCAGGAAGGGACTAAAGGATCAAATCCGTCTGTAGTTGGAAATCCATGTTGAAGTCAAGATGTTCCAACTGCTCAATCAGCTTAATCATCTTGTGGACATGATCCCCAACATTCTGTCCCTCAGACATCCTCATGCGGAACAGCTGCCTAGATATCTCATACCTAGCATTCCTACTGTGCTCACCATACAACTCTTGTAGGTGAAGGAGGATCTCACTTGCACTCTGTATGTTTTCATGCTGCTTCTGTAACTCATTACTCATGGAAGCAAGCATGTAACACTTAGTTCTCATATCATGCTCCTTCCACTTGTCCAAAGTTTCATGTTCCTCTTGAGTGGCCTCTGGAGGTAAGGGACCAGGAACATTTGAATCTAGAACATATCCTATATGTTCAAGCTTTAGGACAAGTTTCAAATTTCTTAGCCAATCAGAGAGATTAGGTCCTGTCAACCTATTACGATCAAGTATGCTTGCAAGGATATTGGATGGTGGTGGATGTTCTGTGCTCATTATTATCAGAAAATTAACTACAGAAAATAACCAGATTAATTAGTAAATGTATCAAGTAATTAACCAAAATTATTATGGTCTTTTAATCAAATTGGTCCTCCCACTAACTTAGTGAATCTTACACTTCCAAAGTAGAAAACGGAAATCCTAGTTGAATGGATTTCTAGTGGGTGATTGAATTCTTATAATTCTATTGATCATCCTCAGGTACATTCGTTATTAGAATTACAATAAACTATAAGTGAGCAACTCCTAGCCCATCACATCTCATGTGAGGTTCAATCCTTTACCTAGCCACTAATGCTCAAAATCTCAGGTACATCCATTATTGACTTATCTTGCATTAGTTAAGTTGATTCCATTGAGCCAGTAATTATGCAAATAATTTTAATGTCCTCAGGTACATCCAATATTGGCCACCAAACCATTTACATATTTACAACATCTCATACTTAACAATTATTCTGAAGAAAATCTCTTAAATTAATTGCATCTTATGCAACTATTTAAAATTTCTTAAAATAATTGCCCCATGGAGGGCACATGTTATAATTACTTTAATTATAGCATTTCTAACTTAATCATTTGTTTGGAAGATTTTATAGTCATCCTAATTACTATTAAGGTCTCACTTTGCACATTATCCATTTAGCATGCATATATCATATAATTGCATACATTCCCATACATCTCATGCATTCATGGATAAGCAGTAAATATGGTATGATCATAAACTTTCTAAGGGATTCAATTCTGAGCCACCAAGAATTGAATCAGGGCATTCCTAGGTGCATTTCATTCATTCATTTTACAAGAGTTGCTGAAAGAGTACATAATCAACACTTGATCTTGAATTCCCCCACTAGTCCCACCAATGCTCTTGACCTCCTTGAACTTCTTGCAATCCAATATTACATAGTAATCCTTGGCATACTAAGGCGAATTTACAAGAAGTAAATAAATGAAATTACAACCCAAAAATTATTACAAACTTAATAATACATATCCAAAATAAATTAAAATAAATTAATTAATTTATAATCCCAAAGAAACATAAAAGAAATAAATCCAATCACATTGGTCTTTTATAGTCCATGATCATCCATCATGCATATCACTATTTAACAGTTAAATAAAACATACATACTTAAATTAAATTGAATATCTAATATTCAACTTAAAAATCTAGATTTGAATATAATTCAAATAAATTTAAAAATTCATATTTGAATCTCATTCAAACAAATTTAAAAATTCAGATTTGAATCACATTCAAACAACCTTAAAAATTCAGATTTGAATCACATTCAAATAATTTTAAAAAAATCAGATTTGAATCACATTCAAACAATTTTTAAAAATTCAGATCTGAATATTATTCAAACAACTTTAAAAAATCAGATTTAAATATGATTCAAACAACTTTAAAAATTCAAATTTGAATCACATTCAAACAATTTTTAAAATTCTGATTTGAATCAAAATTTAATTGTGTGATTAAAATTCTAATTAAACAATTTAATTAGACATAGGATGAGCTTTTAAATCATGCAACAATTGCAAATTAAAAAGCCAAACCTTTGCACCACCCATGAAGCCAAACCATGCGCACCATTGATGGTGATCTCTTGCATGCCGCCACACATCCATTGCAACCAGCAATGGATAAATCATCTCATGATTAAAATACACAATTAAAACATATAATCAACAATCTAAATGGCAAATATATTGACTCTGATACCAATTGAAGGAACGGAAGCGTGAAAAACACAAGTTTATACCATTGAATTCAAAATTTTCACCTAGGGTCACATGCATCATGCAAGATTTATTTTTATCTATTTGATTTCAATGATAAACAACATATTAAAACTCTTTTAATATGTTTTTGGATCTGTATTTGCCATTTAAGATTTTTAAATTAATCAGATTAATTTTAGAACCCTAGATGAAATCAAGAACAAACACACTAACCTCTTGATGCACTGCAGTGTATTTGCGCCTTTGAGATGCGTCTTCAGGACACCAGATGTTGTCCCTCTAGCTTGTCCACACCAAGAACACCTATGGCAGCCCTTGAACAGCTTCTAAAGCTTTTTCTATTATTTAGAAAATCAAGTTCTATCTTTTAAGAGATTAAAGATGTAAACAGGACACTAGAAACGATTTCTAGTATTTTTAATTCAAGAGATTGATGGCTAATCTCTTTGAATTGATGAGAGATTAAGAAGAAGAGATGGAGAGCTTCAAAATGGCGTGACAAAGGAGGAGTAGCTGTTGATTGTGTTTTTTCTCTTCATAACAACACTTATATAGCTAGGTTAACACATTAAACCCTTGCCACATGTCACCCTTTGATTGGTTCTAGGTTTAATTGACCCAATCACATTGTGCCAAGTATCACCAAGTATCAAACCTATATTTAATCATGATCTTAATCATCTTACATGATTAAAACCCATTTGGCAAGCTTATATGTAATGCCATGTGTCACCATCTCATGGTGCCACATGTCACCCTGCGAAATGACCAAAATGCTCCTATATCTTAATTTTGAGTTCTCTACCCAAAATAATTATTTCTCTTCTTCTAATCAATTTATATCAAATATAAATTAATTAATTAATCTTTTTTAATTAATTTCTCATTAATTAAATTCATATTTAAACACTTTAAATATAAATTTAACTTATACTGTACATCCAATAACCTAGATTTGGTTTCAAGCCATGCTAGGGACTTTGCAATCTAATTGCAAACGAAACCTATTTAATTAATCAATTAAACTCTTTAATTAATTAATTAAATCATATTTAATAGGTGATAACTTGTGTATGTGTGTGACTTACTAGGATCATCACTAATTGGCAATGAGACATGATATCAACTCTTAATATCATCAGAACTCTTTCTTACCATAAATGATTTCTCTAAATCATTTTATGAACCTCATAGACCATGGTTAACACCTAGCATAGCATGCCATGGCCACCTAATTAGTAATAAGGTTTACCTTAAATGAACCTATAATCATATGTTACCATGCACTGGAATCTCTCTGTTACAAAATCCCAACTCAAGCTGGAGTCATGGTTTATGTCAAACTCCATTTGCTATGAATATTATGTTCTCTTTTCATTCCAATTCTTGATTAAAAAGATTTTCTCATCAGAAACTCTTTTCTAATTAAATCTATCTGTCCTGGCCAAGAACTTGAAATATCAAGAACAATTAAATGAACATAGGATTTTATCTCTGTTTACTTAGAGGAACATATTCCATCTTGATCAACACCTACCTCCATATATAACTAGTAGGAGCCAACACATGCCCATATACCCATACACAGTACAAGTATGAAAGCAGTATCAAACTCAAACTACCTACATACAAGATAACTGTGCTATCTCAGGTCTAAAGATTATATGCACTGATATGATTTATGACAAAACATTGACAAGAGAAAACTTCATGTGCTTGTCATAAGTGTCACTGGTTCGGCCTACTTATCATTTATAAGTGCCTATCATGTTTGTCATATGGCATGAGACTCACCATTCCATCTTATTTATATCTCATATAAATAACTTGGGAACAAACATGAATACAATCTTTCTGGATAAGTCATGTCCTTATTATGAAGTATCCTCAATTGTGAACCTATTTATGATACTTTGTACTAGAAATACTGTCACTCATATTCTTAACAACTTAAGAATAGAATTTCTAACAAAATATCAATGGACCTTTTCTATTATACATAAATATCTTATATAAACGGAAAAGTGGAAATGCCTTTTATTAATAAAAACATGTACAAGATACATACTAAATGATATGCTCTAGGGGATAGTACTAACATACACAACTCGTGTAATGTTATATAGTAGTCCTTTTTGCTTTTCATGTTTCCCAAGCTTGTCTAATCAACTTTATGCCTTTGATCTTTTTTAAAACACCTGAAAAGATATAAAAAACACGAAATTAAGCAGAGATTAATAGAATTAATGAAAACTAATGAAACTAAGTAAAATGCATGTAATTAACTACCTAAATACTATAAAACGTAATGCAATAATGCCTTAAAATACCTATATAATACAAATGTATTAAATACCCCCAAACTAGAATATTTGCTTGCCCTCAAGTAAAATAAATCTTTGAAAACTTATTAGGGTACTTGATTTTTTTTAGAAACATGACCGAAAGCTTAACTTGTATATAATTGAACTCTCTATAGCCTGCATACCAATTTCTCTACCTTTAAGGCATAGATACATCAATACTTGCATGTTAGAATTTCATCCTCCTTATGGAGTTTTCACTAATCATTCCACTTACAAGGCCATTGATAAGTCACAAATAACCTATTTTACTTGGATAGATTCGAGAAATACTTAGTTTCCTAAAATTGCCTCTATTACGGATGATTGTGATGAAGTGAAGTGATATATCTCTAACCCTATGGGCATATCTCAGTTTCTGATCTCCACTAATATAGTATACACCTTTCAAAAAATCAAAAGGTCTTTAAAAGGGTTTTAATAGGCCTAGAGGGTAATGACTTGGCTGCCAAAGAAGAGGTTTCAAGGAACACAAATATGAGGGTTGCTACTATGCAAAGGTTCTAAATACACTAGGTTTATTTTTCTCTATTTTTGCATGGAAAAGAGGAGCATTTGGTTTTAGTGTCAAGTATGCTTACTTGATATTCACTTTGGGACTCCTTTGCCTGTTTTTCTTAATTTGGTATTTGCGTCCCCTTGGTCTTTTACCCCTAAACTCATTGCTTTGATGGGTTGAAAGGGTAATTCTTCAATGTTTTCAACTACATACTTGCACTTCCTTTTGAGTTTTGCACCCTCGTTCCATGTTTTTCCTCTTTTATACACCTAGCATACCTTTCACCTATGCATTTTAGCTTTCTCATAGGGTAGGATAATTCTTTAGGCTAAGGGCTTGAAAAAACTATTGCACTAATTGCAAGAATAATTCATCAATAGGTGCAAGTATTAACAATTTAAAATTTTTCATAACCTAGGGTTTCATGCATCATGTAACCACATTAAGCTATCAAAAAATACATCATTTGGTCATATTAAATCATGTTTCAAATGCTAATCAAGCCTAATTTCCATTAAGAAAATTTTTTTCCAAAATTAACAAGTTAGGGTTTTAGAGAATTTCTTACCAAATAAACGTAGAATCAAATTCTTAACACCTAATCCAAAAAGCTAGGCCATCAATTGTTGACCCTCTAGCTTTTCCACACAAGCTCCTTGATTAAAGCCTTTTTATTAACTCAAAAACCCTCTTTCTACTTCCTTGTGGTTCGGCAAGCAATTTAGAAGGGAGGAAGAGTATGTTGTTTTTGAGTTTTCTCTCTTTAAAAGTGGTGATAAACACTTTCTCACTTATAATTCAAGATCAACAATACTTGGCGTTCTTAAATTTTTATCTCAAGGATGAAGATGAAACTAAATAGAGAGAAGGGAAGAATGGCCGACTCAATGGGATGAAGAAGATGAATTAATTTTCTTTCTTATCCCATTATAAATATCTTAACTTTATATTTAATATTAGTTAACAAATGCTCACTTCTAATTGGATGATCATAAGTGTTGTTCTAATCTAATTGGTACACCTGTCAATGCTTAATATTAATCATAAAATTAAGACTTGATTAATCAACATTAATCATGCCATTTAATTAATCAAATTTTCTCTCATGTTTGACTAAGTCAACATGGTCAAACTTTGATAAGTCAAACTTTGACAAGTCAAAATTCATCTTCTTCCTTATGTTAATTTTCAAGTTTATATTTAAACACCTTAAATATTAACTTGAACACTTTTATTGATAAATTTAGTTTCAAGTCATGCTAGGAACTTTGCAATCTAATTGCAAACTAAATTAATTAATTCAATTAATCAATTGAACACTTTAATCAATTAATTAAATTAATTTTGTTTTGATCAATTTGCTTTTATGTTTGTCACTTACTAGGTTCATTATTAATTGGCAATGAGAATAAGATTAACTCCTTAATATTATTGGAACCGTTCCAAACTCAAAATGAAAATTCCTTTTCATTCAAATTCTCATAAGTCATAGTTGACATCTAGCATTATGTGCTATGACTACTCAATCAGTTTGAACCTTAGATCATGCATACCATGCACTAGAATCTCTCTGTTACAAAATCCTAATTCAAGCCGAAGTCACAATTTATGCCAAACTCCAATTGTATTGAACCATATGTTCCCTTTTAATTCTAATTCCTTATTAATAAGACGTACTTATTAGAAACTTTTTTCTAACTAAGTCTATTTGTCCTAGTCAGGAACTTAAATAATCAAGAACTTAAATAATCAAGAACAATCAAATGAATATAGGATTTTATCCCTATTTACTTAGGGTAACAGATCCCATTTTGACTAACATCTATCTCCATATATAACTAATCAGAGCTAACATATGCCTATATACTCATACCTAGTACAAGTAAGAAAGCAATATTAAATTCAAACTACCTATATACAAGATAACTGTGTTATCTCAGGTCAAGGAATTATGTGCACTATTATGTTCTAGATGACTTTGTATTGACAAGAGTAAACTCCATGTACAAGTCATCTTATATCACTGGTTCGACTTACTTATTATATAAGTGTCCATCATATTTTTCATGTGGTATGAGACTTACCATTCCATCCTATTAGTATCTCATACTAATCCATAAAAAACAAACACAAGTGACAATCTTTTTGGATAAGTCATGCCCAATGAAGTATCCTAGATTGTGAACCAAATTTATAATACTTATACTAGATAGTTATGTCACTCATATTCTTAACAAGTTAAGAATAAAACATCTAACAAGATATTAAAGGGCCTTTCAAATTAAATTCGAACCATTTGAACATAAATGAAAAGAATAATTGCCATCAAATGTGAATAATTATTTACATGATACAGTATAATGATATGCTCTAGGGCATATTACTAATAATCTCTCACTTGCACTAGAGTCATTCATTATAGAATCTTAGACTATTTTCTTAAGATGTCAATCTAGCTGGTTTTGTGTCATGGCTTTAGTCAAGGGATCAGCTGGATTATCTGTTGAAGCTATTTTTTGCATGGCTATATCACCTCTTCCAACTATCCGGTATCGCCTTTCTTTGTGTTTGGACTTCTGATGAGACCAGGGTTCCTTCGCTTATATAATCGCACCATTGTTGTCACAATGCAATGGAATTAGTGATACAATTGATGGAACCACTCCAAGTTCTATTACGAACTTCTTAATCCAAATAGCTTCCTTTGTATTATTCGATGCAGCAATATACTCAGCTTCTATAGTGGAGTATGCAGCTGTTGACTACTTGGAACTCTTCTAACTTATTGCTCCTCCATTACATGTGAACACAAAATCAGATATAGACCTTCTATCATGCACATCTGGTTGAAAATCAAAATCTACAAAACCATCTATTTGGAGATCACCTCCTTCATATATCAAGAAAAAAATCCTTAGTTCTTCTCAAGTATTTAAGGATATTCTTGACAGTTGTCCAGTAATACACACCGTAATAAGATTGAAACCTGCTAGTCAAACTAACAGCATAAGCGATATCCAGCTTAGTGCATAACATTGCACACATTAAACTTCCAATTGCCAAAGCATATGGAACTTTGGTCATTTTTTCTCTTTCTTCAGGTGTCTTTGGAGACATTTCCTTAGAAAGGTAGATATCATGCCTTACTGGTAGCAATCCCCTTTTGGAATCAAGCATGTTAAACTTCTTTAACACCTTTTCCAAGTAAAGACTTTGGGATAAACCTATCATTCTCTTCGATCTATATGTATAAAAACAAATTCCAAGAATATATGTTGCTTCTCCTAAGTCTTTCATAGAGAAAGTGTAATGCCCTCACTTTAGTTAGTTTCATACATTTTACTGTTCTGGCGACTAATGTCTGTTCGGACTGCTAGAATATCTGGAACCACCCTTAGATTAAAGTAAAGAGTCATAATTTAATTTAATAAAGATCAAGTAAGGTTGAAGGAAATAAAAGAAATAAATTAGAAATCAATTAAATATGCACAAGTCTCGACAATGATTAACTCCCCTGGGAAGTAACTAAAAATCGGTATTTTGGGTCTGTTTACTACTTTAATTCGTGTAGGACCTTGTAAAACTCTTAATTAAGACTTAATTAAGGTATAATTATGAATTAATAAGTCAAAAAAATGAAAAGAAGCAATTGAATTAAGTTAAGATAGGGAAAAGGACATAAATGGCAAAGTAAGTGGGTGTGCACTTACTTCCTTTTATACCTAGGAAGTTGGCCACTAAGAGTTAGAGGACTAAAGTAAATGAATCAATAAGTTAAGGGCCAAATAAAAGATTTGAAGACTAACTTGAGTCAATTATAAAGTTGAAGGGAAAAATTAGAAATGATAAAGTGTTCAACCAATAGGAAGTTGAAACCTCACTAAGGACAAATGGGTAAAAACCAAAATATCCACCTTATCTTCCTCTCCCATCCAGCCAACCACTCATCCATCTCTCTTCTCTTTTCTTTTCCTTTCTTTTAATAGCCATTTTCTTTCAAATTTGAAGGAGAGAAACCAAACCAAAACCCTAGATCAAACCATTTTTTGAAGGCATAAGCAAGGAAGCAAGAAGAACTAGTGATTCAAGCTTGAAGGAGTCTACTTTCCTTGAGGGATTTGGTGGAGGCTTGAAAGAAGAGGGATAGCAGCTAATTTTCCCTTAAAGTTAGTGCTTTAACCTTTATTTTTTATCAAGTTTGAGTAAGGATATTATTAGTAGTATGCCCTAGAGCATATCATTTAGTATGTATCTTGTATATATTTTTAATAATAAAAGGCATTTCCACTTTTCCGTTTACATAATATATTTATGTGTAATAGAAAAGGTCCATTGATATTTTGTTAGAAATATTATTCTTAAGTTGTTAAGAATATGAGTGACAATATTTCTAGCACAAAGTATCATAAATAGGTTCACAATCGAGGATACTTCATAATAAGGACATGACTTATCCAGAAAGATTGTATTCATGTTTGTTCCCAAGTTATTTATATGACATATAAATAAGATGGAATGGTGAGTCTCATGCCATATAACAAACTTGATAGGCACTTATAAATGATAAGTAGGCCGAACCAGTGACACTTATGACAAGCACATGGAGTTTACTCTTGTCAATGTTTTGTCATAAATCATATCAGTGCATATAATCTTTAGACTGAAATAGCACGATTATCTTGTATATAGGTAGTTTGAGTTTGATATCGCTTTCATACTTGTACTATGTATGGGTATATGGGCATGTGTTGGCTCTCGCTAGTTATATATGGAGGTAGGTGTTGATCAAGAAGGAATCTGCCTCTAAGTAAATAGAGTTAAAATCCTATGTTCATTTAATTGTTCTTGATGTTTCAAGTTCTGGCCAGACAGATAGATTTATTCGTAAAAGAGTTTCGATGAGAAAAATCTTTTAATCAAGAACTGGAATTAAAAGAGAACATAATATTCATAGCAAATGGAATTTGACATAAACCATGACTCCAAATTGAGTTGGGATTTTGTATGAGAGATTCTAGTGCATGGTAACATATGATTATAGGTTCATTTAAGGTAAATCTTATTACTAATTGGGTGGCCATGGCATGCTATGCTAGGTGTTAACCATGGTCTATGAGGTTCATAAAATGATTTAGAGAAATCATTTATGGTAAGAAAGAGTTCTGATGATATTAAGAGTTGATATCATGTCTCATTGCCAATTAGTGATGAGCCTAGTAAGTCACACACATACACAAGTTATCACCTATTTAAATATGATTTAATTAATTAATTAAAGAGTTTAATTGATTAATTAAATAGATTTGGTTTGCAATTAAATTGCAAAGTCCTTAGCATGACCTGAAACCAAATCTAGATTATTGGATGTGTAGTATAAATTAAATTTATATTTAAAGTGTTTAAATATGAATTTAATTGATGAGAAATTAATTAATAGAGATTAATTAATTAATTTATATTTGATATAAATTAATTAGAAGAAGAAAATAATTATTTTGGGTTAAGAACTCAAAATTAAGACACAGGGCATTTTGGTCATTTCATTGTGACACGTGGCACCATGAGATGGTGACACATGGCATGACACATAAGCTTGCCAAATATTTTTAATCATGTAAGATGATTAAAATCAAGATTAAATATAGGTTTGACACTTGGCACAATGTGATTGGGTCACTTAAACCTAGAGCTAATCAAAAGGTGACATGTGGCTAGGGTTTAATGTGTTAACCTAGCTATTTAAGTGGGGTTATGAAAAGAAAACACAACCAGCAGCCTCTCCTCTCAATTGTCACGCCACTTTGAGCCTCTCCAGCTATTTCTCTTCATCTCTCATCAATTCAAAGAGATTAGCCATCAATCTCTTGAATTAAGAACACTAGAAATTGTTTCTAATGTCCTGTTTACATCTCTAATCTCTTAAAAGGCAGAACTTGAATTTCTAATTAATAGAAAAGGCTTTAGAAGCTGTTCAAGGGCTGCCATAGGTGTTCTTGGTGTGGACAAGCTAGAGGGACAACATCTGGTGTCCTGAAGACGAATCTCAAAGGCGCAGACACACTGTAGCACATCAAGAGGTTAGTGTAATCGTTCTTGATTTAATCTAGGGTTCTAAAATTAATCTGATTAATTTTAAAATCTTAAATGGCAAATACAGATCCAAAAACATATTAAAAGAGTTTTAATATGTTGTTTATCATTGAAATCAAATAGATAAAAATAAATCTTGCATGGTGCATGTGACCCTAGGTGAAAATTTTTGAATTCAATGGTATAATCTTGTGTTTTTCACGCCTGCCTTCAATTGGTATCAGAGCCACTATATTTGCCATTTAGATTGTTGATTATATAATTTAATTGTGTGTTTGATCATGAGATCAAAGATTCATTGCTGGTTGGATCATGAGGTGTGGCGGCACACATGGTGAAGCCACCATTGGTGGCGGCAACAATAGTTCCTTGGGTGGTTCAAGGTTTGGCTTTTAATTCTGCAATTGTTGTATGATCTAAGGCCTATTCTTTGACTAATTAAAGTGTTTAATTAGTTGTTTTAATCACACAATTAAATTATGATTCAAATCAGAATTTTAAAAATTGTTTGAATGTGATTCAAATCTGAATTTTAAAAGTTGTTTGAATGTGATTCAAATCTGAATTTTTAAAGTTGTTTGAATCATATTTAAATCTGATTTTTTAAAATTGATTCAATAAAATTCAGATCTGATTTTTTAAAAAATATTTGAATGTGATTCAAATCTGATTTTTTAAAAAATGTTTGAATGTGATTCAAATCTGAATTTTTGAAGTTGTTTGAATGTGATTCAAATCTGAATTTTTAAATTTGTTTGAATGAGATTCAAATCTGAATTTTTAAATTTATTTGAATCATATTCAAATCTGGATTTTTAAGTTGAATATGAGATATTCAATTTAATTTAAGTATGTATGTTTTATTTAATTGTTAAATAGTGATATGCATGATGGATGATCATGGACTATAAAAGACCAATGTGATTGGATTTATTTCTTTTATGTTTCTTTGGGATTGTAAATTAATTAATTTATTTTAATTTATTTTGGGCATGTATTATTAAGTTTGTAATATTTTTGGTTGTAATTTCATTTATTTAAGTTCTTGTAAATTCGCCTTGGTATGCCAAGGATTACTATGTAATATTGGATTGCAAGAAGTTCAAGGAGGTCAAGAGCATTGGTGGGACCAGTGGGAGGAATTCAATATCAAGTGTTGATTATGTACTCCTTCAGCAACTCTTGTAAAATGAATGAATGAAATACACCTAGGAATGCCCTGATTCAATTCTTGATGGCTCAGAATTGAATCCCTTAGAAAGTACATGATCATATCATATTTATTATTATCCATGAATGCATGAGATGTATGGGAATGTATGCAATTATATAATATATGCATGCTAAATGGATAATGTGCAAAGTGAGACCTTAATAGTAATTAGGATGGCTATAAAATCTTCCAAACAAATGATTAAGTTGGAAATGCTATAATTAAAGTAATTATAACATAAGCCCTCCATTGGGGCAATTATTTTAAGAAATTTTAAATAGTTGCATGAGATGCAATTAATTTAAGAGATTTTCTTAAGAATAATTGTTAAGCATGAGATGTTGTAAATATGTAAATGGTTTGGTGGCCAATATTGGATGTACCTGAGGACATTAAAATTATTTGCATAATTATTAGCTCAATGGGATCAACTTAACTAATGCAAGATAAGTCAATATTGGATGTACACGAGATTTTGAGCATTAGGGGCTAGTAAAGGATTGAACCTCACATGAGATGTGATGGGCAAGGAGTTGCTCACTTAGAGTTTATTGGAATTCCAATAATGGATGGACCTGAGGATGATCAATAGAATTATAAGAATTCAATCACCCACTAGAAATCCATCCAACGAGGATTTCCGTTTTCTACTTTGGAAGTGTAGGATTCGCTAAGTTAGTGGGAGGACCAATTTGATTAAAAGACCATAATCATTTTGGTTAATTACATGATACATTTACTAATTAATCTGGTTATTTTCTGCGATTAATTTTCGATAAAAATGAGCACAAAACAACCACCACCATCCAATATCCTTGCAAGCATACTTGATCACAACAGTTGACAGGACCTAATCTCTCGATTGGCTAAGAAATTTGAAACTTGTCCTGAACCTTGAACATATAGGATATGTTCTAGATTCAAATGTTCCTGGTCCCTTACCTCCAGAGGCCACACAAGAGGAACATGAAACTTTGGACAAGTGGAAGGAGCATGATATGAGAGCTAAGTGTTACATGCTTGCTTCTATGAGTAATGAGTTACAGAAGCAACATGAGAACATGCAGAGTGCGAGTGAGATCCTCCTTCACCTACAAGAGTTGTATGGTGAGCACAGCAGGAATGCTAGGTATGAGATATCTAGACAGTTATTCCGTATGAGGATGTCTGAGGGACAGAATGTTGGGGATCATGTCCATAAGATGATTCGGCTGATTGAGCAGTTGGAACATCTTGACTTCAACATGGATTTCCAACTACAAACGGATTTGATCCTTCAGTCCCTTCCTGATTCTTTTGGGAATTTTGTGACAAATTTCCATATGACTAAACAGGAATGCACCTTAGCTGAATTACTCAACATGCTGGTTATTGCCCAAAAAGAATATGCCAGGCAATAAAGGAAAAGAGGTAGCTTTGGTTGCATCTTCTTCTGCTGGAAAGTCCAACAAGAAGAAGGGCAATAAGAAAAAGAAACCTCAGATTCCTGGTCCTTCCAAGAAAATAGCTAAACAGAAAAGGAAGACTAAAGCTGATGGAGGCAAAAGAAAGTGTTTCCACTGCCAACAGGAAAGTGTTTCCATTGCCAGTAAGAAAGTGTTTCCACTGGCCAGAGTATAGCAATCTAAATGAATGCAATGCCGTGGTGAAAAACAACTCAAGTTCAAAATATATTTGGCACTTAAGGTTATGTCATGTTGCAGAAGATAGGATTACAAAATTGGAGAAAATGGGGATTCTATCCTTATTGGACTCTGAGCCTACTCCAACTTGTGAATCTTGCATTCAGGGCAAAATGACTAGATCACCCTTTGTTGGACAGGGGCTAAGAGCTGAAAATATTTTGGAGCTAATACATAGTGATGTATGTGGTCCATTTAAAGAAATGGCTAGAGGGGGCTTTCATTATTTTATTACCTTTACTTATGATAAATCAAGGTTTGGGTATTTGTATTTGATGAAATACAAACATGAATCTTTTGAAAAGTTCAAAGAATTTAAATCTGAAGTAGAAAATCAAACAGGAAAGAGTATTAAAGCTCTTCGATCAGATCGTGGAGGTGAATATTTGAGTACTGAATTTGATGAATACTTAAAAGAGCATGGCATTGTTTCTCAGCTGACTCCTCCAGGAACGCTACAGTTGAATGGTGTATCTGAAAGGAGAAATCGTACCCTATTGGATATGGTATGTAGTATGATGAGCTATACTGATATGCCAATCTCCTTTTGGGGATTTGCATTAGAATCAGCTTTGTATATTCTGAATAGGATTCCATCAAAATCAGTTTCTTCCACACCTTATGAGATATGGCATGGAAGAAAACCAAGTCTTAAGCATGTTAAGATTTGGGGTTGTCTAGCTTATATCAAAAAGCTGAACACTGATAAATTGGAGACCAGATCAGAAAGTGGTCGATTTGTTGGATATCCAAAAGATAGTTTTGGATATTATTTTATTTGCCTACTTCACAAAAGGTTGTGATAAGTAGAGATGCCACATTTCTTGAACAACAGTTTGTTCAAGAAGGAGGCAAAGGAAGGCAAATAGAGTTAGAATTGGAGAATTCTGAACAACCAACAGATCAGATGGATATAGATCCATCTAGTCAACCAATACCCGTTGATGAAACATCTACAGCTGTTCCTCGTAGAACAACCAGGGTATCTCACCCACCAGTGAGATATGGTTTTCTTCATGAAGAAGAACAAGAGTTGTCTACTCATGAAGAAGTAGATCATGGAGATGATCCACTTACCTATGAAGAAGCTATATCAGATATAGACTCTTCAAAATGGATTGATGTTATGAAATCCGAGATTGATTCCATGTATAAGAATCAAGTTTGGGATCTTGTTGACTCACCTGAAGGTATTGTACCTATAGGGAACAAATGGGTTTTCAAGAAGAAAATTGGTTCTGATGGAAAGGTAGAGACCTATAAGGCAAGGCTAGTAGCGAAAGGGTTTCGCCAAAGGCAAGGAATCAACTATGAGGAGACTTTCTACTTTGTTGCCATGGTTAAATCAATTAGGATTTTATTAGCAATAGCGCATACTATGATTATTAGATTTGGCGGATGGATGTCAAAGCGACTTTTTCAATGGATACATTGAAGAAAACATTTTCATGGAACAACCTAAGGGTTTTGAATCCCAAAATGGTTCCAAGGTATGCAAGCTAAAGCGATCCATTTATGGGTTGAAACAAGCTTCGAGGAGTTGGAACATCCGTTTTGATGAAGCCATTAAATCTTTTGGTTTTATCAAAAATGAGGATGAGCCATGTGTATATAAGAAGGTTAGTGACAGTGCTATCACTTTCCTTGTCTTATAAGTGGATGACATCTTGTTGATGGGTAATGATACGTGTATGTTGTGACTATAAAGGTATGGTTGTCAAATACATTCTCCATGAAAGACTTAGGGGAGGCAACCTATATTCTTGGGATTCGCATCTATAGAGATAGAGCGAAAAGAATAATTGGTTTATCCCAAAGTCTATACTTGGAAAAGGTGTTAAAGAGGTTTAACATGCTTGACTCCAAGAGAGGATTGTTACCGTGAGACATGGTATCCACCTTTCTAAAGAGATGTCTCCAAAGACACTGAAGAAAGAGATGAGATGGCCAGATTCCATATGCTTGGCTATTGGAAGTTTAATGTATGCAATGTTGTGTACTAGGCCGGATATCGCATATCGTTAGTTTGACTAGCAGATATCAATCCAATCCAGTTTGGAACATCGATAGTCATCAAGAATATCCTTAAGTACTTGAGAAGAACTAAGGATTTATTCTTGATTTATGGAGGTGGAGGCTTGCAATTGGATGGTTATCGATTCGATTTCCAATCGGATATCGATGATAGAAAGTCTACCTCTGGATATGTGTTCATTTGTAATGGAGGTGCGATCGGTTGGAAGAGTTCCAAAGCGAGCACATTGCAGATTCCACTATTGAGGTGAGTATATTCTTTGCATCGAATCTTTGCAAAAGAAGTCATTTGGATAAAGAAGTTCGTGATGAACTTACAGTAGTTCCTTCCATTGAGTCAGCGGTTCCATTACCTTTGTGACAACAATGGAGCGATCCTCTGAGCTAAGGAACCAAGGTCTCACGAAATCCAAACACATAGAAAGGCGCTACCACATTATCGGAGAAATAGTTGGGCGGCGATGTAACCATGCAGAAAATAGCATCACCAAAATCCGGTGATCCATTCACTAAGCCTATGTCACAGACTCGATTAGACCGACATCTTGAGAAGATTGGTCTAAGATATTGTAATGACTGGCTCTAGTGCTAGTGGGAGATTGTTAGTAGTATGCCCTAGAGCATATCATTTAGTATGTATCTTGTATATATTTTTAATAATAAAAGGCATTTCCACTTTTCCGTTTACATAATATATTTATGTGTAATAGAAAAGGTCCATTGATATTTTGTTAGAAATATTATTCTTAAGTTGTTAAGAATATGAGTGACAATATTTCTAGCACAAAGTATCATAAATAGGTTCACAATCGAGGATACTTCATAATAAGGACATGACTTATCGGAAAGATTGTATTCATGTTTGTTCCCAAGTTATTTATATGAGATATAAATAAGATGGAATGGTGAGTCTCATGCCATATAACAAACTTGATAGGCACTTATAAATGATAAGTAGGCCGAACCAGTGACACTTATGACAAGCACATGGAGTTTACTCTTGTCAATGTTTTGTCATAAATCATATCGATGCATATAATCTTTAGACTGAGATAGCACAGTTATCTTGTATATAGGTAGTTTGAGTTTGATCTTTGCTTTCATACTTGTACTATGTATGGGTATATGGGCATGTGTTGGCTCCTGCTAGTTATATATGGAGGTAGGTGTTGATCAAGAAGGAATCTGTTCCTCTAAGTAAATAGAGTTAAAATCCTATGTTCATTTAATTGTTCTTGATGTTTCAAGTTCCTGGCCAGGACAGATAGATTTATTGAAAAGAGTTTCGATGAGAAAAATCTTTTAATCAAGAACTGGAATTAAAAGAGAACATAATATTCATAGCAAATGGAATTTGACATAAACCATGACTCGGCTTGAGTTGGGATTTTGTAACAGAGAGATTCTAGTGCATGGTAACATATGATTATAGGTTCATTTAAGGTAAATCTTATTACTAATTGGGTGGCCATGGCATGCTATGCTAGGTGTTAACCATGGTCTATGAGGTTCATAAAATGATTTAGAGAAATCATTTATGGTAAGAAAGAGTTCTGATGATATTAAGAGTTGATATCATGTCTCATTGCCAATTAGTGATGAGCCTAGTAAGTCACACACATACACAAGTTATCACCTATTTAAATATGATTTAATTAATTAATTAAAGAGTTTAATTGATTAATTAAATAGGTTTGGTTTGCAATTAAATTGCAAAGTCCTTAGCATGACACAAACCAAATCTAGATTATTGGATGTGTAGTATAAATTAAATTTATATTTAAAGTGTTTAAATATGAATTTAATTGATGAGAAATTAATTAATAGAGATTAATTAATTAATTTATATTTGATATAAATTAATTAGAAGAAGACAATAATTATTTTGGGTTAAGAACTCAAAATTAAGACACGAGCATTTTGGTCATTTCACGGTGACACGTGGCACCATGAGATGGTGACACATGGCATGACACATAAGCTTGCCAAATATTTTTAATCATGTAAGATGATTAAAATCAAGATTAAATATAGGTTTGACACTTGGCACAATGTGATTGGGTCACTTAAACCTAGAGCTAATCAAAAGGTGATATGTGGCTAGGGTTTAATGTGTTAACCTAGCTATTTAAGTGGGGTTATGAAAAGAAAACACAACCAGCAGCCTCTCCTCTCAATTGTCACGCCACTTTGAGCCTCTCCAGCTATTTCTCTTCATCTCTCATCAATTCAAAGAGATTAGCCATCAATCTCTTGAATTAAGAACACTAGAAATTGTTTCTAATGTCCTGTTTACATCTCTAATCTCTTAAAAGGCAAAACTTGAATTTCTAATTAATAGAAAAGGCTTTAGAAGTTGTTCAAGGGCTGCCATAGGTGTTCTTGGTGTGGACAAGCTAGAGGGACAACATCTGGTGTCCTGAAGACGAATCTCAAAGGCGCAGACACACTGTAGCACATCAAGAGGTTAGTGTAATCGTTCTTGATTTAATCTAGGGTTCTAAAATTAATCTGATTAATTTTAAAATCTTAAATGGCAAATACAGATCCAAAAAACATATTAAAAGAGTTTTAATATGTTGTTTATCATTGAAATCAAATAGATAAAAATAAATCTTGCATGGTGCATGTGACCCTAGGTGAAAATTTTTGAATTCAATGGTATAATCTTGTGTTTTTCACGCTTCCGTTCCTTCAGATATCACTAGGAATAAGGGGAAAATATAAGACAGTGAGAAATATAGTTGGTAGGAGTGATGGAACCCTAGTTCTGCCAGTAGGCCTACAAGATTAGTCATCTTTAAAAATTCATAACTTGAGCTAGAAAAGTTAGATTTCTGTGATCTTTAAGTTTATGAAAATCTTAATGAATTCTCTAAAACTTTGTAGTTTTGTGCTAGACCTAATTCCCCTGCTAAGATGGTTTTTGAGGGCAAAACTTTTTGCTATTTAAATATAGAAAACTGACCTGATAATTTCTAAAAGCAGGACACTCGATTTTGAAAATTCATAACTTGTGCTCCAAAACTTAAACTAGTGTGATTCTTGAACCATTAGAAATCTAAATGAATATCCTAAAACTTTGTAGTTATGACTAAAAATTGACTTTGTTAGTTGCATGGTGAAATTCTTGCATTTCTTATTACTGCTCTTACTATGACTAGAGTTTGGAATAGTTTGAACATTTTCATTCATAACTTGAGTTGTAGTCCTAATTTTGAAATGATTTAAATTGGAGATTGAAATAGACATATGAGAGTTCAATTCCAGGAAAGATGCCATGAAACCCTTATTTCTAGAATTTTTGGTGGAATTTTAACTTTGTTACCCTGTTTACCAAAATTGACTAGAAATTTAGGACAATAGTGATTCATAGGCCAATAATTTGCATTCTATAATTTTGAATAACATGAAATTTATGACAAATGAAAGTTAAGACATAAGGCTAAAACTTTCACGAAGGAATGCTGCTCAAAAATTGTGTGTAAATGACCTTAAAATTGGCTAGGAAATAGGGCACATAATCTGGAACTTGTTAGGAGTGTATTCTGGACTGTCCAGAGTAAAATGGGTATAACTTACCCTAGGAAACTCTAAATGAGGTGATTCTTATTTTGTTGGAAAGTTAAGATTTAAGAGAATAACTTTCATGAAGAATGAATTGGCAAAATCTGATTGCAACCTATTCAAATTCGAACTCTAAAATTTATCTAGAACCTGCCCTGTAACCGATGAAGTTGAAATTTTGCTTAAGGACAATTGTTAATTAATTGACCATAACTTTTGATCTTTGAATACAAATTAAGTGATTCAAAAACTATATTAAAGTTAAGACATAAATTTAAAAATCTCATGAAGAAAGTTGAATTTAATTCCTGCAATTACTAGGTCAAAATGATTGAGCAAAGTAATGCATAAAGTCTGATTTTTGTTGGAATTTGACAATGGTCATCATATGTGTAAATTTTGTATAATTATATGAAATTTAATTGCATGCGATATGAAAATATGGTAATGGCAAAAGTTTATGTGCATACAAGTATTATTGATTACATCATGAGAAAATAAAAATGATAATTACCTTATTAAGCCTGGATATACCTAGACGGTGAATTATAGGTTTAGATAGATTGGATGCCAATAGGGGACATCATTAGCAGTACTAGATTAATTTTTCGTTAAAGGATTGATGAATGACTATTAAAGGCACTGAGTGCCCAGTCAGTGATCATTTATCTATGGCTTTTAAGGCCAGATTTTATTATGGTACATATTGACAGTTATATAAAGGCACCGAGTACCCATTGTTAAACCGATCAAAGACACCAAGTGTTCAATACCGGGAGTCCCATATCTAGTCCATACAGTTCTGTCATAGGTTGCTGTGGGCATATAACAAATCTTGAAATGTGATTTAATTGAGAAATGTGCACAAATATAATGAGAATTATGTTAAACTTTGAAACTTTAAAGATTTCATTTAATTATCGTATCATTTAATCGATTTAGTATGTTTGTATTTGGAAATGGTTATATATATGATATTTTGAGTTTCTTTATCTTTGAACTTTTTTTTTTACTTTAGAGTGCACCACTAAGCTGTAAAGCTTAGTGCGTAGGTTTTTCCTTGTGTAGGCACTGAAGGTAAGGAGTAGATAGTCAGACAGGAGAGGAAAGAGTGGATCTAAAGGAAAGTTTGAAGTCACCTATACTAGATGCATTTTGTCACTCATTTTTGTATGCCCATTTGTCATGCACCAAAAACACATGATGTAAATTTATTTTGGATGACTGTAATTTAAGTATAAACATATTTTGTTACATTTACAGGTTTATAAACTTATGTATTTAACCAGAGGATGTCAAAATATATGTTATATTAATATTTGCATATAATGAAGGAATGAAGTTAAATACAAATATGATGAGAATCGATTATCAATATTATTGCAATTAGAAATTATAAATATTGTTATTAACAGGTTTTTCATTTGAAATTTATTATTAAAATTAAAAAGTAAACATTAGGAAAGAAAATTATTCTAATACAAGTTTAAGTGCTCCGTGCACAGAATGTGGCATTCCTTTGCTCAGTTTCACTGTGGATCAGGTAGGGGGTGTTACAAAATGTATTTGATAACCATAGTTTTATAGTAGTAAGCATGCTGACATCATTACTTATTAATAAAATATCATCCACATACAAAATCAGAAAAGTGATTGTGCTCCCATTAACCTTTTTGTATACACAGGACTTATCCTTATTTTTGATAAAACCAAAAGATTTAATGACTTCATCAAAATGGATGTTCCAACTCCTCGAAGCTTGTTTTAACCCATATGTAGATCATTTTAGCTTGCATACTTTAGAACCATCTTGGGATTCAAACCCCTTAGGTTGTTCCATGAATATGTCTTCCTCAATATATCCATTGAGAAAGGTTGTTTTGACATCCATCTGCCAAATTTCATAATCATTGTGTGCTGCTATAGGTAATAAAATCGTAATGGATTTAAGCATGGCAACAGGCAAGAAGCTCTTCTCATAGTCGATCCCTTGCCTTTGGCAAAACCCTTCTGCAACTAGCCTTATTTAATAGGTCTCCACCTTTCTATCTGAATCAATTTTCTTTTTGAAAACCCATTTATTCCCTAGAAGTACAATACCTTCAAGTGGGTCCACTAGATCCCAAACTTAGTTCTTATACATAGAATCCATCTCAGATTTCATTGCTTCGATCTATTTAGAAGAGTCTACATCTGATATAGCTCTTCGTAGGTCACAGGATCATCACCATGATCCAATTCCTCATGAACAAAAAACTCTTGTTCATTTTCATGAAGAAAACCATATCCCTCTAGTGGATGAGATATTCTATTTGACCTTCGAGGTTGTGTTATGGATACACCATCAATGGGTTAAGGTTGATTGTTGGATCAACATCCATTTAGCCTGTTGGTTCATTGGAATTCTCTAATTCCAATTCTATCTGCCTTTCTTTGCTACCTTCTTGAATAAACTCTTTTTTAAGAAATATGGCTTCTCGACTTATCACAACTCTTTGTGATGAAGGGAGATAGAAATAATATCCGAAACTATCTTTTGGATATCCAACAAATCATCTCTTTTCAGATCTAGTTTTCAATTTCTCAGCCTTTAGATTTTTAATATAAGTTGGACAACCCCAAATCTTAACATGATTAAGACTTGATTGTCTTCCATACCATATCTCATACGGGGTGGAAGAGACTGATTTGGAAGGAACTCTATTAAGAAGATATAAAGTTGTCTCAAGTGCAAATCCCCAAAAGGAAATTGGGAGATCTATATAACTCATCATGCTTCATACCATATTTAATAGGGTACAGTTTCTCCTTTCTAACACACCATTTAGTTGTGGCATTTGAGGAGGAGTCAATTGAGAAATAATGTCATGCTTCTTTAAGAACTCATTAAACTCAATACTCAAGTATTCTCTTCCTCTATCTGATCATAAAGTTTTAATACTTTTTCTTGTTTGATTTTCTACTTTTGATTTAAATTCTTTGAACTTTTTAAAGGATTCATATTTGTATATCATTAAATACAAATACCCATACCTAGATTTATCATTGGTAAAGGTAATAAACTAGTGATAACCTTATCTTGCCACTTCTTTAAATGGGCCGCATACATCACTATGTACCAGCTCAAAAATATCTTCAGCTCTTAGTCCTTGTCCTCTAAAGGGAGATCTAGTCATCTTGCCTAAAAGGTAGGATTTACAAAGTAGAGTAGGCTCAGAACCCAATGGAAACAAAATTCCCATTTTCTCCAATTTTGTAATCCAATCTTCTACAACATGACCTAATCTTAAATGCCAAAGATGTTTTGGACTTAATTTGGTTTCAGTTATGACATCAAATTCAATTTGATCACTTGTATTGGTTTTGTATTTATCATTATTATCCAAATAATAAAGTCCATCATGCAAACTACCCATGCCAATAATTTTATTTCCAAAATAAATATTGCACACATCATCTACGGACCAAAATTCATATCCATTTCTAATCAAACAATATATAAAAATGATGTTTTTGAAAGCATCAGGTACACATAATACATTATCTAAATACAAAACATGTCCTTTTAGATACAAATATGTAGACCCTATGGCTAAGGCTGCAACCATTGCTTCATTGTTAAAGCAGAGTCTAACATCTTTTGAGTCTAGCCACTCACTGTAACACCTCCTTACTTAGTCTACAGTAAAACCGATTAAGGAGATATCATATTTGGTGCATGGAGAACCTATCTCTGTGTCTTATTTATTTTGCTTATTTTCTTGCCAATTTATTTACATCATAACTGAACTACTTTTATTAAATGGAGAAACTGCAAGAGTTTTCTCTAAATTTCAACATTTCACTTGTTAAAATATTTTCATAACTTGTGCAAGTCTCAATTTTTATATCATTTCTATACAATAATAATCATCAAATTACCCATCAACATCAATTTCCACACAAGGTGCATAATCACAAAAAAATATCTTTAATTTACAACCTCATTAACCACTCATGTGGCTAAATTAAAATTACATATTTATGATTACAATTTCCAAAAATAAAGTTTACATAATTTTTGTTATAACATAAGTCATACAAACATATGAGCAAAACTATATAATGAGAATGATATTGATGCATCTACCCAAAAGTCCGTGATACGATAACTCTGAACTTTTCTGCAGATCCATTCTATCTACTGTCAGCCCCTATCTATACTTTATCTATTGTACCTACGCGAGAAAATAATCTTTGCGCTAAGCTAAATCTCTTAGTAGTGCACTCTTAATTTAAAATAAAATAATTTTCCTTATGCATACTATCACATAATATAGTCATTATATTCATACAAGAGTATTTAAATGTTTTTAAAACAAATATACAACATCATGACATAAAAATGAGTCAATAAATCCACACTTATTAGTCATATCAGTGAATGGGGTTGATTGCACTTTATCATATCTTATTTTAAATTATTATCTCTATGATCACAATTGAAGACTTTACTTCAGTACTCATAGTAACCTATAATATATGGCATATAGATTGGATAATGGGACCTGTATATTGTTGATTTTCATTCTCAGTACTGACCACTTGGTGCTCTATGTTGGGCGAGACCTCTCACTACTGGTCCTGGTGTACTAGCCACTGATGCTGCCAGCTGGCCTCTCCTGAATGTGGACCTGGACCCCTGTCCTAGTCTCTGAGTCAGTGCTTGACCAGACTGCCCCCTGGGCCTCTTACTAGCTGTGAATGTGGAGCTAGATTGGCCAACCTCTCTTCTGCAATTCACCCATTCTACTTTGCTCACTAGCTCAAACTCTCTCCACATTCATAGTTACTGACGCAAGCTGGGAAAAATTTGTATTTTGTAATGCTATAATATGAAGTCTAATGCTATCATTGAGGCCTTCCTCGAACCTTCTGCATCTCTCTGCCTTTGTGGGAATAATCTCCCTAACATACTTACTCAACCGGATAAATTCCCGCTCATATTCGGTTACTATCAGTTGTCTCTACCTCAGATAAATAAATTCTCTCCTCATGTCTTCCAAGTAAATATGATTAATATATTTCTTTCTGAACTCTGCTAGAATAAAGTCCCATGTCACCACATCTGGCTGCACTACCCTGTTTACTGTGTCCCACCATTGATAAGCATCCTCTTGTGGTAGTGAGACTGCACACTCCAAGCTCTGGTCAGGTGTGCAATGCAGCTACTAGAGAACTCTCTTAGTCCTTTCCATCCAATATTCTGCAACAGTTGGTCATCTTCCTTTTTTCCCTTTAAAGTCCATAACCCCATACTTTCAGAGCTTTTCCAATGGTGATTTTTGTGTGGGCTATGTTTGAACTCCCGTCACTACCAGAGTAAATCAGCTATCTGCTGGAAAAACTGTTGCTGAGGTTCTACAGGTTGCTTAGTAGCTATTGGTGCTGCAAAATCTCTCACACCTCTAACACTACTACTTCTGGAGCATAACTCCCCACTTCCTCTTCAATAGCCCGAGGAGTATCGGAGTCCATTCTACCAACCTAAAACAAATAAGAGAGTAGATCTGTATAAGAGTCACCTCAATCCCTAGTATATGCAATGCATGTTCACACACATATGTCATAACTTGCTATCTAGGTCTAAGAACGCCTAAACCTTGCTCTGATACCACTAAATGTAACACCTCCTTACTTAGTCTATAGTGAAACCAAGTAAAGAGATATCACATTCGGTGCATGGAACACCTATCTCTGTGTCTTATTTATTTTGCTTATTTTCTTGCCAATTTATTTACATCATAACCCAACTGCTTTTATTAAATGGAGAAACTGCAAGAATTTTCCCTAAATTTTAACATTTCATGTAATGGCCCGGCCCACTAGTGATATTGTCCTCTTTGGGCCGAAACCCTCACGGTTTTAAAACGCGTCACTAGGGGTTACGAACCACCAACTTATAAACCCAGCATCTCTCCCGTGTTTTGTCGATGTGGGATTTGCCTAGGGTGTTACATTTCACCTATTAAAATATTTTCATAACCTGTGCAAGTCTCATTTTCTATATCATTTCTATCCAATAATAATCATCAAATTACCCATCAACATCAATTTCCACACAAGGTGCATAATCACAAAAAAGAAAATCTTTAATTTACAACCTCATTAACCACTCATGTGGCTAAATTAAAATTACATACTTATGATTACAATTTCCAAAAATAAAGTTTACATAATTTTTATTACAACATACGAATTTACACCTTCATGACAATAAAGGAGAGGATTACAAGTATTAAAAATAATAACACAATCAACAAGGAAATTATATCCAATTGTAAAAGCTGCACTTTCAATATTACCTATCAAATGATGCATACAAAAAGATTGTTCTTTCATAGGCTCTATAAATTTAGCATATTCATAAGGGTTAATTAAACCACAATTATGTAATCCTTGCTCACTTTTCTCATGCATAAGACACTTAGATACAAAACATCTATCTTTTGTCCACAAATATCCAACAAACCTATTCTTAATCACATTCATCACACAATTCAAAGTTTTCAAGTGTTCATGCATATTTATACTATCTTTCACTTTATCATAAAAAAGCCCGAGCAAATCATGCATGGAACTTTTAGGCATAAAAATTCTATTTTCTTTAGTAAAAAATCCATCATGAATATGCTTCTCTTTAGATACACTTTTCTCAAACTGAACAAACACTCCAACAAAATCATCATCAATTGCATAAATGTTTTCAACATACTTAAATCTTAATAATATAGCTTCAAGAATAGGATTAAGAGTGCTCCCTCTATTAGATGATGTTTCAATTTCCATAGGCACTATCTCTTGCATACTATCCTTTCACTCTTCTCTTGCACATACGACCTCATTCTCCTTTGGAACACATAACTAAGCAAAGACAAATAGGAATTAGCCATAGATAGGTTAGTATAAAATTTTTCTTAAACTTGCTTTTTTTTTTTCAATTAGGCTCACTCTTCTCTCCTTTTGCCTTGAACACTCTCTTTTTGCAACTCCTCTTAAGTTATTTTCTTTGCTCTCCGTTTTCCTCTCAATTTCCACACTTTTCTTTCACTTTGTTGTTAACCCTTTCAATGCTTTTCACTCTCCAACTTATTTGTCACACCTTACCCCTCTGTAAGGCATAACATGATCCCGTAGTATACCTAATGAATTACCAACTCCGTCTACTGATAACCCATTAAATACACTACAAGGGATTTTAAAAACTTTTCTTACTTCTTTTACAGTGGTGAGCACTATTTACAGGTGTTAAAAACTTTGGTGAACTGAGGTGAAACAACTAACTCATTTGATTTATTTGGAATTTCTGTAAAAATTTTGGCAAGGTGCCATCTGTATTTTGGATAAAACAGTTCTTCAGAAAACCTGTAAAAAAACACTTCAATAATTTTCCAAATCTCAACTCCAATACATTTCTCAACACAACAATTTATCAACACAATTCCATAGGAATTTTTCAAAGTCCGAGATAAGGAAATATAATACAACTTTTACAATCCAAAACACTCATAATTAATTTACAACTTCAAGGTACAATTTAATTTACAATCTCAAAACCAAAAGAAAATATACATACAAAGTGTCATACATTCTGATACAAAATGCAAAAAGCGGTATACTCGTTATACCCGAAAAATCTCTCGCTGGAGGTATGTGCAGCCTAGTCTGCTGCCCTGTCTGTCTCTATACCTGCGACAGCAATAAAAAGCTATCGCTGAGACAATGTCTCAGTGGTGCACAACATTAACCAAATACAATTTAAATCACAATTCATAAATCATATTAATAGTGAATACTTAAAATCATAGTTAAATTCAAGACAATAAATGTCAACAAGAATTTAAACTCCATTTCTCAATATCACAGTAATTTTCCATAAGTCAGATCAGGTTTGAATTCAAAAGACAGTATATGTCAATGAGAGTTTAAAATCCATTTCACAATCTCACAATACACATCAGTAAATCACACACAGCTTAATCATGATCCATAATTCAATTCATCCCAAAAGCCGATGGCTAATGAGGTATTCAATTAATCCCAAAAGTCGATGACTAATGAGGAATAACATGGCTAGCTAGCAAAAATATGAGTACTCATTCTATTCGTCCTCAACAGGCACACACCTCAACACTTCAGCCAGAGAGGGAATTCAATTCATCCCACTAGACAAGCTAGAGAGGAATACAATCAATATACATGATAGCTGTGGTTTCAAACCATTTCTAATGCTTTTTAATCAATAAGTATCCATCAATGTCATTCAAACCATTTTTCACAGTTTCAAACTATTCACAATATTTTTCAATCAATAAATATTCCTCAAACACATTTCCACAATTTAAAATAATGATATATAAATAATCAATATTTATTTCCATTGAAAATAATTTAAAAGAAACAGTTGTTGTGCACAAACCTCTGATATTTGTCTCCTGGTCTTGACACAGTATTTCTTTCCCTTTTCTTTGAGTCCTTGTTAATTGAGAAACACAATTTGAAGTGTTTGATACCATCAAATTAAACTGTCTCTATCGATGGGGTTTGGTAAATAATGCACTGAACTCAATTATTCGCTTAATCACCTAATATACCGACCCTCGATGCGTTTTAGGTAAATTAGGTTTTAGTGTCGTTAATATGTCACACTCGATAGGGTTTTAGGTTTGGTATGTTTTACCAAAGTCATTTCCTCGCTTCGTGCATTTTAATGCAAATTGCTGGATTCCGGAACACTGGTTTGACCTAACCGGACGATCTAGTTCCCTCGGTTTTCGGGCCTCGGTCGAAACTACAAACTTGTAGATCTAGGTCTTATTTCACGCGGTGCAAAATTTCAGGTCAATCCGAGTTAAGTAGACCAAGTTATGGTCATTACACTATTGCTGGTCAAGTGGTACCATTTTAGGTCAAATTGGTCAATTCTGGTTCGGCCAGTTTTTGGACCCGAACTTGTGCAAGTTGTTTGACTTGCTTATGGTCATTTCTGGGTTTTGGTGTCTTCATAAGACTTGTAGGTATGGGTCTGAACTATTCTTGGTCAAAATTTCAGGTCAATTGGACCTGGTTTGAGTGAGTTATGGCCTAAACACTCACTGCTGCCCAATTGGTCATTTTTCAGGTCCTCATTGCACCTAATCCGAATTGGTCATTTTTTTAGGTCACCTTGCAAGCAGAATTTTGGCATGGTTTCTCAATGAAAGTTGGCACATTTTGTGCCTAGTTTCACCTCAAATTGGTCTCATACCAATTGAGGTTACACATTCAAGGTTATAGGCTAAAATATACACTGCCCTCAATATGCATTTCACACCCCAACTTCAAACACATACTCACCTTGCAAGGTTTACTTCCATACCCTACCAAACTGTTTTGGCACATTACCAAAAACATTTTCTACATTACATTAGCATTATTTTGGGCAGATTCCAATCACCCTCAACACACCAAATATCATTCACAATTACAATTTCTAAATACCATTACAACCACACCTAAACATTACAAACTTTACATACACTTTACAACATTCATTCACATACATATCATCAATCCTTCTAGGTCAATATTCTGCCCACTCTTCCATCAATGTACACCATTTCTCAAGTGTCCACAAGCTGCCACAAATCATTCATCAACATCACATTGCCGTACCATATGCCAATTCCCATCAAAGTGCATAATTCACCATATAAACATGCAATAACTCACTAAGTTACTAAATCACCATTATTAACATTCTTTCCCATCAATTATATGCACAAATACCTCATCATAAACGTGACCCATGGCTGTCCAAAATGAAAATAACAATAACCTTTCAAACTCAAAATTTTCCTTCACCAAACTAATACCCATAACATGCACAAAAACTTTAACAAAGGATTTCTCAAAAATGCAAACTTACCTTTATTTGTAACTTGCTAAACCTTCACCAAACTTCCCAAAATTGGTATTAATATCTTCCTTGTGGTGTGTAGACCATTTTTCATGAAAGAACCTAAGTGAATGGAGTTGAAATGGAGAGAGGAAATCAAGCTCAAAGAAAACGTCAATGGAGGTTTTCAAGGGTTCTTCAATTCGGCCATTTGAGAGGATTTGAGGAAGATGGGATTTCAGATGGTTAGTGGACCACTTCAGCCATATTTCATGTTTAATTAATCCTATAGTGGTCCACTAACTAAAATTAAAACATATTATAAGTTAACTTTCAACTAATCCACATTTAACCCATTATTTCCACTATTTATTTTAGGTACCACCAAATTAATTTTTCATTTCATTTTCTAAGTGTAATACTATTTATTTTTAATGGACATTTAGGTCAAAAGACAATTCGGGATGTCAAATGACCATCATGCCCCTGTTCGGGTGGCTTTCCCGATTTTTCGGTAACACCGTATTTTGTCTGTTTTTCGATTTCTCACTTTTCTTTGTACTAATTATTTAATTTTTCTTTAATCTTTCTAATGAGATTTATACTTCAATAAGGGTCTATTTATGTCCAAAAAATGTTTTCCGGGTTCCATGATCCGAGTTAGTCAACGGTCCACGCCGTGACTTCCCGGTGCGGTCACCCATCGCTAGGTTTCCCGGCTCACTTACTCGGTTACATTTCTTTACTATGATTTTTCCTTTGTTTTTCTTTTCTTGTATTTCATTATTTTATGTCTCCTCACTCATATTGAGGTACGGTTCTAGGCATCCTAGCTGTCCGGACAACACTGGTCACCGGAGCAGCAGAACGCACTACCGAACTTTGGGGTGTTACAATTCTCCCCCCCTTAAATAAATTTCGTCTCGAAATTTTACCTGGCATTAGTCTCTGAATAGCTGTGGGTGCTGTCTCCTCATATCCTCTTCACGTTCCCAAGTTGCTTCCTGGCCTGAATGATGGTTCCACAGCACTTTAACCAGGTGTATCTGTTTGTTCCTCAGCTGCTTCACCTCATATGCCAGAATTTTTATGGGTTCTTCCTCATATGAGAGGTCTGGATTTACTTCAATCTCTTCAACTGTTAGTACATGAGATGGGTCGACTGTACCTCCTTAACATGGACACATGGAAGACACTGTGTATCCTTGCTAGCTCTGGAGGTAATGCCAACCGGTATGCTAAAGGACCCACTCTTTCCAGAACTTCATATGGTCCGATGAAACGAGGACTTAGTTTCCCCTTTCTGCCAAATCTCATAATCCTCTTCCAAGGAGAAACTTTGAGGAATACCTTATCACCCACTGCATACTCAATATCTCTTCTCTTCAGATCAACATAGGACTTCTGGCGGTCTGATGCAGCCTTGAGTCTATCTCTGATCAATCTGATCTTTTCCTCTGTCTGCTGGACAATTTCTGGTCCAATCATCTTCCTTTCACCTACTTCATCCCAACATAAGGGAGTTCTACACTTTATGCCATACAAAGCTTCATATGGAGGAATCACTATGCTTGATAGGTAGCTGATGTTATAAGCAAACTCAATCAAAGGCAAGTGTGTATCCCAACTACCTTCAAATTCAATCACACAAGCCCGTAGCATATCCTCCAATGTCTGAATAACCCTCTCAGACTGGCCATCTGTCTGTGGGTGGAATGCTGTGCTGAAGTTCAATCTAGTTCCTAGGGCTCTCTGAAGACTACCCCAGAATCTAGAAGTGAACCTAGGATCTCTGTCAGACACAATTGATTCTTGCACTCCATTAAATTTTACAATCTCATATATGTATAATCGCCAATCTTTCCGTGCTATAGTCCATCCGAATCGCAAAAAGTGAGCGGACTTGGTCAATCATCAACTATAACCCATCTTGCATCATGACTACTGTGTCCTTGGAAGTCCTGTAACAAAATCCATAGTTATTCGTTCCCATTTCCACTGCATCGACAAAGGATGTAACAAACCAATGGAACTTGATGTTCGCCTTTACTTCGACAAGTTAGGCATTTGGAAAGCAATTGGCTATATCTCTCTTCATGCCCATCCACCGAGAATGTTCTTTCACCCTCTGTACATTTTAGTTCCACCGGGTGCATAGCAAAGGAGACTCATGTGCTTCCTTCATAATGATCTGTCTCAATTCCACATCACTAGGAACGCACATTCTACTCGATGTAGCAATAAACCATCATCTCTCACGGAGAATTCGGGTTTCTTGCCTGCTGAACTTCTTTCGGTAGCTTCGATATTTTTCATCACTCTGTGCAGCCATTCTGATCTGATCAATCAACACTGGCTGTACATGCCATGCAACTACTGTATGTCCCTCATCATCAACCTCTAAACTGGCATGCTGTGCTTTCAATTCACATACCATAGACATAGGAGAAACTCTGAGATTTGCCATAATCTTGCGACTTAAGGCGTCAGCCACCACATTTGCTTTCCCTGGCTGATAGTCTATTAAGCAATCATAGTCTTTAATGAGTTCTAACCATCTCCTCTGCCTCAAATTCAATTCCTTCTGGGTGCCTAAGTACTTCAAGCTCTTGTGATCTGTGTAAATGTAGCATTTCTCCCCATACAAATAGTGTCTCCAGATCTTCAGAGCAAAAACAATAGCTGCTAACTCCAGATCATGTGTTGGGTAGTTCCCCTCATGCGGTTTCAGCTGGCGTGATGCATAAGCAATGACATTCCGATCTTGCATCAGTACACAGCCTAACCCATTGTGAGAAGCATCACTATAAACTGTATATTCTTTACCCGGAGTAGGTAAAGTGAGAACTGAGCTTGATTAAGCACCTCTTCAACTCATCAAAACTCTGCGACATTTATCAGTCCACGAAATTTTACATCTTTACAAGCACTTGGTCAGTGTAGAAGATAACATAGAAAACCCCTTCACAAACCGACGGTAATATCCAGCTAAACCCAGAAAACTGCGAATTTCTGTGATGTTCCTGGGCGGCTTCCAATTAAGGATAGCTTCTACCTTGTTGGAATCTACCTTGATCCCTTCAGCTGACACAACATGTCCCAAACAGGAGATTTCCTTCAGCCAAAATTCACATTTCGACAATTTGGCGTACAACTGTTTCTCCCTTAAAGTCTGCGATACAATCCGAGATGTCTATCATGCTCCTCTGCACTCCTCGAGTATATCAAAATGTCATCAATAAACACCACCACAAATTGATCAAGATATGGTCTGAAGATAGTGTTCATCAGATCCATAAAAGCAGCTGGAGCATTTGTCAACCCGAATGGCATTACTAGAAACTCATAGTGGCCATATCGAGTTAAAGCGATTTTGGAATACTCGCTCTTGCACCTTCAACCGATGATAACCGGATCGCAAATCAATTTTGGAGAATCTTGCTGCACCCTTCAATCGATCGAGCAGATCATCAATGCGAGGCAATGGATATCATTCTTTATTGTCACCCTATTCAAGCTGCACGTAGTCAATGCATAGCGGAGTACCATCCTTCTTCTTAACAAACAACACCGTGCTCCCCAAGGTGACACACTAGCGGATGAAGCCCTTTTCAAGTAATTCTTGTAATCAGTATCTTCAACTCCTTCAACTCTGCTGGTGCCATTACGTATGGCGTTATGGAGATTGGATCCACACCAGTGAACATTAATTTCAAATCGCACTTCTCTTTCCGAGGTAATCCGGCAATTCATCAGAAACACATCCGAAAGTCATATCGTAGGGATGTCCTTCAATGCTGGACTCCCCACTTGGGTGTCTACTACGTATGCCAAGTATGCTTCACACCCCTACCTGCTCATTTTTCTGGCTAGTGCAGACGAAATGATGGTTGATGGCAATAAGCCTCTCCTTGTATTACCACATCAGCATCTTGAGGAGACCAAAAGTGACTGTCTTGACCTACGATCAATCATGGCATGATGTCTAGCTAACCAATCCATGCCCAAGATGATATCATAATCTCTGAAGGGCATTTCAATGAAATCGACAGAAAGTGTGTCCTTGGATCACCAAAGGGCAATCTCTAGAGATCCTATTAACCCTGACCTCCTGTCCTAACGGACTTGTTACTAGCACCTCAAAGTCCATTTTTGTACATGGAACAGCAATGCAATCAATGATGCTAGCACTCACATAAGAATTGGTAGAACCGGATCAAATAGCACAAATACATTCGGTTAAAAGTTGAGAAGGTACCAGCCACAACATCGATGTCTCTGCCTCTTCTCTCTGTCTCATGGCATAGACTCGACCGAGTAACCGTCTTGTTCTCGATTGCTTTCGTGCCTTGGCTTCTTGGCAGGTTACCTCTACCCCTGCCTCTACCTCTGCTAGGTGGTTGTGAGCTTCGTGACGGGGCTCAATCGACCTTCTGCAGTAGTAGGAGGTGGTCAAACTCTGCGACTACTGGTGCAATCCTTGGCAAAGTGTCCGGTGCCTCCACAGTTATAACAGGCTCCAATAGCCTTGTAATAGATTCCACCATGATTCTTTCCACAAGTTTCACATTGGCGGGGAGGGTAGGAACTTACGTACTCTGTGACCAGGATAGGGAGGTCTCTGTCTGAATGTCTTCCCCTACCTGCATTTCTTGCCGCCTCTGCCATGTCCCCATAGTTCTTCCTCTTTCCAAGATGACCACTTTGGAACTCATTCTCTGATTTTTCCTCTTTCTCTGTCTTCTCTGATCTCTTTTTCTCTGGAGCAGTCTCAAACTCAACTCTTTCCAACTCTAGGGCTTGAGAAACAAGTTCAGAGAAGTCAGTGTGTTTGAAGCCGAGCACTTGTACTCGACATCGGGCTTCAAGCCAGTTTCAAACCTCTTGCATCTTTCCCTGCTGGTAGCAAGCAAACTTACTGCATAGTGGCTAAGGCGGGAGAATTCTCTTTCATACTCAGCCACTGATCTGCCCCTCTGTTTCAAACTTAAGAATTCTTGTAGCTTCTGGTCTACATAGGCATCAGGGATGTATTTCTGCAATTCCTTGAGGAAGTCATTCAGTCGACCTTGCAGTTCTACTGCATCGTGGGGAATGGTTTTCCACCAGTCATAAGCATCCCCTTGTAGTAAGGATACTGAGTATTCAAGTCTGAGCTCCTCTGTACAATGAAGTTTCTTGAACACCCTATCCATCCTCTCTAACCACTATTCAGCTTCTATAGGATCTACTGTCCCCTTAAACTCAGAGCCCCATACTTCATCATTTTATCATTCTGCCTTGTAGGAGACTGTGGTTGTACCACGGGTGTCTGAATTGGGACTTGAGTAGGTGCATTACCAGCCATTTGTTGGAATATTGCGACCATCTCTTGAGCGAATCGAGCAGAAATCTGCGATCGCTGCGGGTCTTCTTGAACCACGACATTTTGTATAGTGGGGCATCCTTGCACCCAGCCTCAATAGATCGATCGAGCGATCACCCTCTTCCATATTCAATGCGAGGATCTTAGCTTTCTGAACAATAACACAAGAATATTCACTCGTTAGTGCATATTTATCAGTAATGTCTTGTATGTATCAAACAATGATATTGAGCAGTTGTACTATGCAAAAAAGAACATTCAAATAACAGGTGAAAATGGAATTTAAAAACTTTGCTCTGATACCACTAAAACATGTCACACCTTACCCCTCTGTAAGGCATAACATGATCCCGTAGTATACCTAATGAATTACCAACTCCGTCTACTGATAACCCATTAAATACACTACAAGGGATTTTAAAAACTTTTCTTACTTCTTTTACAGTGGTGAGCACTATTTACAGGTGTTAAAAACTTTGGTGAACTGAGGTGAAACAACTAACTCATTTGATTTATTTGGAATTTCTGTAAAAATTTTGGCAAGGTGCCATCTGTATTTTAGATAAAACAGTTCTTCAGAAAACCTGTAAAAAACACTTCAATAATGTTCCAAATCTCAACTCCAATATATTTCTCAACACAACAATTTATCAACTCAATTCCATAGGAATTTTTCAAAGTCCGAGATAAGGAAATATAATACAACTTTTACAATCCAAAACACTCATAATTAATTTACAACTTCAAGGTACAATTTAATTTACAACTGCTCAAAACCAAAAAGAAAATATACATACAGTGTCATACATTACAGTACAAAATGCAAAAAGCGGTATACTCGTTATACCCGAAAAATCTCTCGCTGGAGGTATGTGCAGCCTAGTCTGCCATCTGTCTCTCTACCTGCGACAGCAATAAAAAGCTATCGCTGAGACAATGTCTCAGTGGTGCACAACATTAACCAAATACAATTTAAATCACAATTCATAAATCATATTAATAGTGAATACTTAAAATCATAGTTAAATTCAAGACAATAAATGTCAACAAGAATTTAAACTCCATTTCTCAATATCACAGTAATTTTCCATAAGTCAGATCAGGTTTGAATTCAAAAGACAGTATATGTCAATGAGAGTTTAAAATCCATTTCACAATCTCACAATACACATCAGTAAATCACACACAGCTTAATCATGATCCATAATTCAATTCATCCCAAAAGCCGATGGCTAATGAGGTATTCAATTAATCCCAAAAGTCGATGACTAATGAGGAATAACATGGCTAGCTAGCAAAAATATGAGTACTCATTCTATTCGTCCTCAACAGGCACACACCTCAACACTTCAGCCAGAGAGGGAATTCAATTCATCCCACTAGACAAGCTAGAGAGGAATACAATCAATATACATGATAGCTGTGGTTTCAAACCATTTCTAATGCTTTTTAATCAATAAGTATCCATCAATGTCATTCAAACCATTTTTCCACGATTTCAAACTATTCACAATATTTTTCAATCAATAAATATTCCTCAAACACATTTCCACAATTTAAAATAATGATATATAAATAATCAATATTTATTTCCATTGAAAATAATTCAAAAGAAACAGTTGTTGTGCACAAACCTCTGATATTTGTCTCCTGGTCTTGACTCAGTATTTCTTTCCCTTTTGCTGAGTCCTTGTTAACTGAGAAACACAATTTGAAGTGTTTCAGTACCAAATTAAACTGTCTCTATCGATGGGGTTTGGTAAATAATGCACTAAACTCAATTATTCGCTTAGTCACCTAATATACCGACCCTCGATGCGTTTTAGGTAAATTAGGTTTTAGTGTCGTTAATATGTCACACTCGATAGGGTTTTAGGTTTGGTATGTTTTACCAAAGTCATTTCCTCGCTTCGTGCATTTTAATGCAAATTGCTGGATTCCGGAACACTGGTTTGACCTAACCGGACGATCTAGTTCCCTTGGTTTTCGGGCCTCGGTCGAAACTACAAACTTGTAGATCTAGGTCTTATTTCACGCGGTGCAAAATTTCAGGTCAATCCGAGTTAAGTAGACCAAGTTATGGTCATTACACTATTGCTGGTCAAGTGGTACCATTTTAGGTCAAATTGGTCAATTCTGGTTCGGCCAGTTTTTGGACCCGAACTTGTGCAAGTTGTTTGACTTGCTTATGGTCATTTCTGGGTTTTGGTGTCTTCATAAGACTTGTAGGTATGGGTCTTAACTATTCTTGGTCAAAATTTCAGGTCAATTGGACCTGGTTTGAGTGAGTTATGGCCTAAACACTCACTGCTGCCCAATTAGTCATTTTTCAGGTCCTAATTGCACCTAATCCGAATTGGTCATTTTTTTAGGTCACCTTGCAAGCAGAATTTTGGCATGGTTTCTCAATGAAAGTTGGCACATTTTGTGCCTAGTTTCACCTCAAATTGGTCTCATACCAATTGAGGTTACACATTCAAGGTTATAGGCTAAAATATACACTGCCCTCAATATGCATTTCACACCCCAACTTCAAACACATACTCACCTTGCAAGGTTTACTTCCATACCCTACCAAACTGTTTTGGCACATTACCAAAAACATTTTCTACATTATATTAGCATTATTTTGGGCAGATTCCAATCACCCTCAACACACCAAATATCATTCACAATTACAATTTCTAAATACCATTACAACCACACCTAAACATTACAAACTTTACATACACTTTACAACATTCATTCACATACATATCATCAATCCTTCTAGGTCAATATTCTGCCCACTCTTCCATCAATGTACACCATTTCTCAAGTGTCCACAAGCTGCCACAAATCATTCATCAACATCACATTGCCGTACCATATGCCAATTCCCATCAAAGTGCATAATTCACCATATAAACATGCAATAACTCACTAAGTTACTAAATCACCATTATTAACATTCTTTCCCATCAATTATATGCACAAATACCTCATCATAAACGTGACCCATGGCTGTCCAAAATGAAAATAACAATAACCTTTCAAACTCAAAATTTTCCTTCACCAAACTAATACCCATAACATGAACAAAAACTTTAACAAAGGATTTCTCAAAAATGTAAACTTACCTTTATTTGTAACTTGCTAAACCTTCACCAAACTTCCCAAAATTGGTATTAATATCTTCCTTGTGGTGTGTAGACCATTTTTCATGAAAGAACCTAAGTGAATGGAGTTGAAATGGAGAGAGGAAATCAAGCTCAAAGAAAACGTCAATGGAGGTTTTCAAGGGTTCTTCAATTCGGCCATTTGAGAGGATTTGAGGAAGATGGGATTTCAGATGGTTAGTGGACCACTTCAGCCATATTTCATGTTTAATTAATCCTATAGTGGTCCACTAACTAAAATTAAAACATATTATAAGTTAACTTTCAACTAATCCACATTTAACCCATTATTTCCACTATTTATTTTAGGTACCACCAAATTAATTTTTCATTTCATTTTCTAAGTGTAATACTATTTATTTTTAATGGACATTTAGGTCAAAAGACAATTCGGGATGTCAAATGACCATCATGCCCCTGTTCGGGTGGCTTTCCCGATTTTTCAGTAACACCGTATTTTGTCTGTTTTTCGATTTCTCACTTTTCTTTGTACTAATTATTTAATTTTTCTTTAATCTTTCTAATGAGATTTATACTTCAATAAGGGTCTATTTATGTCCAAAAAATGTTTTCCAGGGTTCCCCGCAGTCCAGGGTTAGTCAACGGTCCACGCCGTGACTTCCCGGTGCGGTCACCCATCGCTAGGTTTCCCGGCTCACTTACTCGGTTACATTTCTTTACTATGATTTTTCCTTTGTTTTTCTTTTCTTGTATTTCATTATTTTATGTCTCCTCACTCATATTGAGGTACGGTTCTAGGCATCCTAGCTGTCCGGACAACACTGGTCACCGGAGCAGCAGAACGCACTACCGAACTTTGGGGTGTTACATTATTTTTCTCATCAAATACTCTCTTAAGTCTCACTTGATCCTCATCCACTTAAATAGGATTCAGTAGTGCCAATGTAATCCTTTTCCCATCCACTTTAAAAGAGTACCTATTTTTGTAACCATCACAAATAGCACTTTTATCCAATTGCCAAGGTCTGCCAAGCATGACATGTGAAGCATGCATATCATAAAGGATCTCATCCTTATATCTCCCAATAGAGAATGTTACTAGCACTTGCTTTGTCACCTTTACCTTTCCACACTTATTAAGCCATTGCAACCTATAAGGTTTTGGATGCTTCAAGGTGAACTTCTCAACCATCGAAGTGCTAGCTACATTAAAATAACTTCCCCCATCTATAATCGAGCTACACATCTTTTCTTGAACTAGACATCTTGTACAGAATATTGCATCTCTTCATATTCTATCTCACCATTGTTCCTCATCGCCATAGCTCTTTTGTTTGGACATTGAGAAGCAATGTGTCCAGTCCCCAAACACCTAAAATACTTGATGTCCCTATTCTTGCTTGTTGGGGTAGAAGTCATACCCTTTTCTTTACTTTCCACTTTATCCTTCCCTTTCCAATCCTCTTTTTTAACCTTAGAAACAAACTCCTCATTCTTTTCTTTCTTTTTCCCCTCTATGTTTCATGAAGATTTAGAACTTAAATGCACACCACTACTATACTTAGACATCCCCTTCCGATTGAGTTGTTTCTCCACCTTCATGGCCAGATGCACCATATCCTCCAACTCAATGTAGTGATGCAACTCAAAAACATCATTTATGTATCTATTTAGTCCATGCAAAAAATCTAACCATAGTGGCTTCTCCATCCTCCTCCACATTAGCCCTTATCATTGCTATTTTCATCTCTTTGTGGTAGTCCTTGACACTCTTAAACCCTTGCACTAGTCTTTGCATCCTTTGATGTAACTCTCGATAGTAGTGGCTAAGCACAAATCTATTCCTCATGATAGCTTGCATTTCATCCCAAGTCCCAATAGGCCTTTCCATATTTCTCCTCCTACTCATCACCATCTGATCCCACCAAATAATAGCATAGTCAGTAAATTCTACTACTACTAACTTCACCTTCTTTTCCTCAAAATAGTTATGATAGTCAAATACCAGTTCTACTTTCCTCTCCCACTCAAGGTAAGTATCAAGATCATTCTTTCCTTGAAATGATGAAATTTTCATTTTAATACTCTCTACATTTCCATCTACTCTTTCTCTCCCCTTTTGCTCTCTCCTAGGTCTACCTTCATTCCTACTAGCTCTTGGTCTATGTCTCCTATCATTAACAATAGACATCCTATCTTCATCTCCAAACTCCTCATCTAACTCTTCCTCAGAATTTTCTAAGGGAGGAATTTTAGCTTATCTATTTGGCCTCCTTCTATTAGATCTCCCTTCATTAGTTCTATCCCTTATCAATTCAGTCAACATATCATCATGCTACTCTATTCTTTCTCTCATGTCTTCAAACATTACATTCATTCTCTCAAATTGCTACTGTATATCAAATGGTTTATCTACAACTCTTCTTCTACCACTTACTTTCTCACCACTACCCCATATTTATAAACATACAAGAAAATGTTAGAAAAAAAAAATTAAATTCTCACAACAATCCCTCACATGTTTACACTTAAGGATGTCACTTCCCTCTTGTTTCACACAACAAAACTTTTTCCCTTTTATATCTCACCACTCAAGTCTTTTACGACTCTTTTTCACCTCTTTTAGCTCTTTAATGAACTAATCAACCTCAAACATGACAACCAACTCACAAGGCTCAACACAAAAGATATCCAAGAACAAGATGAAAAAAAGAGTTAACAAAAAAAATATATAATCTGAGACTAAAGCCAACAAATGAAAGACACCAAATTAAGAATAAAATTTCAGAGAATATTTCAATGAAGAATCTCAATTCATTAAAATGCCCAAAATAATTCCAACAAAATCAAAATCTCTAACCCAATCAATGTTTTAAGCAACCAATAAATAACTCAAATTGTATTCCATCTTTTGCAATTTTCAATCATAACTTACACACACACACACACACACACACACACTCTCTCTCTCTCTCTCTCTCTCTCTCTCTCTCTCTCTCTCTCTCTCTCTTTTATTAGTAATTCTCAAGGAAATGGGGTTACTGTGATAAACCCACAATACTAGTAGCAATTCACCTTTTTTATATTTTTTCTTTTTTTTTTTAACTAAATATGCAAAACTACCAATAAAACAACTAAGATATCACTAAGATTGCTAGAACAATCAATTCAATATAACAATTGCTCAAACCAAAGAATATGGTCCTAAGAGATATTTCATCAAACACCAATATATAAACAATTGTATAAATAATACCCAACAATGGAAATCAATAAACAATAAGCTCAAAGGACTTGCATGAATTAACCAAAAAACAAATGAAATTGAAGCAAATCGCGTAAAACAAAAATTTAAAACACCAAAATGCAAACTAATGGATAGAGAAAAATGATCAAAATGCAACACAAATAAGGAACCCTAAAAGACAAAAAAAATCTAACACAAAAGAAATTAATACCAAACATAACATTAATTGAAATTAACAAACAAAAGAACAAGGATAACCAACTTGATAAAAGACCCAAAGCTTTGATACCAAAATGATGAAAACCCTAATGGACTTGCCAAGAAACCTCCAAAATATTTGAATCAACTCCCTGGAAACCTCACAATTAGATTCTCCTACTTCAAATCACTTAACCCAAAACCAACCTTATGGTAGAGAATCAAGTGAATAATTCAAATAGGAAAACAAAGGATTCAAGACCTAATACCAACTTGTGGTCGAGAACCATGAATATCTCAAAGTTGTGTTTACAACCCTTAAATATTCTATTTTATCTCCTAATACAAAGCCAAAATGACCTAAAACCTTAGGAACATTAAATTCACATACATAATAACACTATAGCAAATCTCATGGCCTTTGGTGAGCTTCCCATGGCTTGTGGTGTGTCTAAACACTTCTCATGGCTATGTGTGTATCCAACACTCATCTCGCACCCTCCCATGCAGCTCATGTGCCTTTTTAGTGTGTCTCACCATGTCCCCAAGGGACTTCCTATGGCTGGCCATATGCCTCATGGCCTCTAAAACTCTCCCAAATGCATCTCATAAGAAGTCATGCACCCAAGATGAATCTTATGGCTGGCCATGCACCTTATGGCCTCTAAAAGACTTCCAAATGCATCTCACAAGAAGCCATGTGCCCATGATGAATCCCATGGCTATCCATGAACCTTCTAGACCTCTTCTCATGGCTAAATGTGAGCTTTTCATGGTCAGATGTGAGTATTCTACTTCTTTTGCAAATAAAGATGTTATTAGCTCTAACTCATGGCTAAGGGTGAGAATCTCATGGTTAGGTGTGAGATATTCTACCCACTTTAGAAAATGAAGATAGTTTGGCTCTTTATTACCATTTATTAGAGAAATTATTAGCAATGAACACCACTAACTCCATCCATGCAAACTAAGATAACCCATTTAAGCTCCTTGAGTTTGTCAATCACATGTCTCTTGCCAACATGTGCTTAAATGAACCCTTGAGGAAATTCTTTGAAACTTGGTGCTCTTATGATCACATTACCTAGCATCGGTAATGACCCCCTAATTGGGTCATTACAATAATGATGTTGATGAAGAGTTGAGAAATGCTAGGGATACTATGAGGGAGTTGAAGAAGGATAATGGTGGAAAGGAGCAAGACAAACCTATTGATGAACGAATTAATGTAGGAGAGGTAAGGGTGGATGTAAGTTTTGAAAATGTTAAGGGAAATAACCAGATATGATGGGAAAATTGCCAGAGATAAATATTATTAGGGAAGCTTAGATCCTGAAAGTGAAGATTTGACTGACAATGACTCCAATGATTAGAATGTAGATGCACCAACTAGAAAAAGAGCACAAACTATAACAGCCCGATCCTTCTCCAGTTAGTATTGTCCGCTTTGGCCCATGGGCCTCACGGATTTGTCCCTTGGGAGGTTTCATTCCCAAAAGCGCGCTGACCAGGTAAGGAAGGCTCCCACATATATGGCCCAAATCTTTTCTTCCCGTTTTCGATGTGGGACACGAAGTTTCCACCCCCAGTGCGTAACTGGTTGAACAAGCACGTCCCAACCCCATCCCTGGGTCGTGACAAGCCCACTAGCTTCCGCCTGGTGCGTCCTCGCACCACACACCGTACTAGAGGGAGTCCAGCTCTGATACCACAAATGAAACACCTTAGGCAAATCCCACATCGACAAAACACGGGAGAGATGCTGGGTTTATAAGTTGGTGGTTCGTAACCCCTAGTGACGCGTTTTAAAATCGTGAGGGCTTCAGCCCAGAGCGGACAATATCACTAGTGGACCGAACCGTTACATTTGTGGTATCAGAGCCGCTCCGCGTGCAACCTTGAGCGATGGTGGGGCAAACCTCAGCGAGGACACTGAGTCCCATAAGGGGGGTGGATTGTAACACCTTAGGCAAATCCCACATCGACAAAACACGGGAGAGATGCTGGGTTTATAAGTAGGTGGTTCGTAACCCCTAGTGACGCGTTTTAAAACCGTGAGGGCTTCGGCCTAGAGCGGACAATATCACTAGTGGGCCGGGCCGTTACACAAACACTCACTATGATCTAGATTGCTAGGTTCTTTTATGAGAACTAGGTATGGTTTTTGAGAATGTTTTTCAATTTAGATATGTTGCTAGTAAATATGTTGTTAATAGGAATGTGTCTTTGAAATTGAAACCTAATGAGCCTATGAGGGTTAAGGTAACCTGCAAAGAAGGATATCCATAGTTACTTTTCGCTAGTCTAGAGACACATTCAAATAACTTTATAGTGAAATCTTATAACCCTATGCATAAGTGTTATAGGACAAACTAGAATAGGTAATGTAATTCACGCTATATTGTAAGAATTTATGAAAATAGGATAATTTCACAACCTAAGATCAAGTCATAGGAATTACAAAATTTGTACAAGGAGGAATTAGGGTGCTGTGTAGGCAAAACAAGTTACAGAAGGGCAAAACAAGAAGTGTTGAGGAAAGTAATTAGGGATTACAAGGTAGAATATGCCAAAATACTTGATTACACTGAAGAATTGAAGAGACCAAACCTCAAAATAACATGTTTGTTCTAATAGATACACAAAGTGAGCTAAGGAAAGTACTTTTTAGCAAGTTGTATGTGTGCTTCAATGCAACAAAGCAAGGTTTCATACATGGGTGTAGGAAGATAATTGGATTAGATGGTTGCTTTCTAAAAGGACCTTGAGGGGACAATGCCTTGGGGCTATTTCTAAAGATGGAAATAACCAAATGTTCCCCGTAACTTGGGCAATAGTTGACTTGGAGACCAAAGTGACTTAGATGTGGTTTATAAGGGTCTTGAAAGAAGATCTGGAACTTGGCTCTAAAGAAAAGCTTACTATATTAACTGATATGCAAAAGGTGTGTATTCCTCTATCAATTTTTCATTTACTTTAATATATATTTTAATTATTTATTTTAGTGTGTTAATCAAATACTTAACTTGCTCTTTCTTTATATGTAAGGGTTTTATTCTAGGTATTCAAGAGGAATTACCTGATGCTGAGCATAGGAGGTGTGGTCGACATATATATCAAGCATGGGAAAAGAAACGGAGGGGTACCGAAAGGAGAAAAAAATTTTGGGTTGTTGCTAAGTCTAGTTTTGAGGTAAAGTTAAAAGACAATTTGAAGGAGTTTGCCAAATTAGGGAAAGGAATATGTGAAGAGTTATTAAGTTATCTTGCGGAGGATTAGGTAAGAGTTTATCATAGTCCACACTCCAAGTGTGATGTAGTTGAGAATAACGTGTGAGACTTTTAACTCTTGGATACTCAGTATTAGGCACAAGTCTATTGTCACAATGTTAGAGGAGATTAGGGTTAAAATAATGAATAAGATAAGGACAATGAGGGATTTTGCTGAGACTTGGATATGTGATGTGAGTCCAATTGCAATAGAGTGTTTAAAGAAGAATATATCAATTGCAAACAAGTGTAGGATCAAATGAAATGGGAAGGCAGGATTTGAGGTTACTCAATGTGAATATGGGCATACAATAGACTTAAGTAGGGAGAAATGTACATATAGATATTGGGATATTAAAGGCATCCCTTATCCACATGCTATATGTTGTTTTTTCCATGAGAAATTAAAGCCTGAAGACTACTTATCTAAGTATTACACTAAAGAGTATTACCTCAAATCATATGGGTCCTTAATGCAACCAGTGAGGGGTATGAGGCTATGGGAGGAGACTAATAATCCACCAATTGAAACTCCTATAATTACTAAATAGCTTGGGAGACCAAAGAAACAAAGGAGAAAGGACAAAGATGAAGTTAAGGAAAAAAAATAAGAAAGATGTCAATGAGAGGAGTGCAAATGACTTGTGTATTTTCAAGACTTAAGGACATGACAGACAATGTTGTCCACTGAAACAAAATGACTCTAAGGTATGCTAAATCTGTCTTATATGTGTTATATAAGTTTAATATTAAATAATTTTCTTTTTTATTGATATTGGTTTCTATGTTATTATACAAATTGTAGGTTGATCAAGTGAACATAATGACCAATGAATCATAAGCCTCAACTGCATCATTGTCAAATAGTCAACCCAATATGGACTATTAGTGAGCATATCTTCATCAATATTACAAGATGGAGGGCAAAAGAGGGGAAATTTTAAGGATACTATGGGTAGAGAAACTACTAGTATCACAATTACAAATCTTGGTTTAATTAGAGAAAATAACAGAATTGGGAAAGGTATTGATAAGCTCCTATGCAAAAGAGGTGGTTCTACATCAAAGGGTGCATCAAGAGGTAGTACACAAAGTGCTTGTGGAAGAGAGAACTGTTGGGCAATTGAACCAAATACTAGCCAGCAATGAAAGGAAATTTTATTAGATTTGGTTATTATGTCAATAAAGACAAAAGGTTCTCAATTCAAAATGTGAGTTAGAAAAAATGTCCATTATTTTAATAAATGAGTTAATTTTAGTTTCTCTAACTAATGCATTTTATTTTAATTGTATACCCAGCTTACCATTCAGTAAGTTTATGAGCTATCAAACCCAACAACCCCAAGTCAAAAGAGCTTTTGAGGTTACTGGTGATCTGCGATTTAAACTGCCAAGTCTAAGATTGAAAAGCAAGCAGGCAATTACTTCAGAACATTTGTAGAAAATGAGGTTTGGAAAAGTTATGACAAGAAGGCCTAAAATGAGGCAATCACAAAGTAGCTCTACCTTTGAAGTGCAACCAAAAAGGAGGTCAAATAGCCAGTAATTACAGGGCAATGTCATAACACCATGAACAAATTGTGTCCTGTTGTCATTTTGGGCAAGTTATTTTACTTTGTGAACTATTATCCTATCATTTAATGTTGTCTTTATTGGATTTTGGATATGTTTTGGCATAAGGTTTGATCTTGGTTATGTATTATGGAAAATAAATGTTGGGTAATAGGATATTGCTAACTTGTTAGTTGTGTATTTTGGTTGCATTAGTAACTGCACATTGTAGTTAACAGACTATTGCTAAGTTTATGTTGAAATATAATGACTTTTATTAAGTAGCTTTGCATTTTCATTTCTACAAGATGCTTAGTTATGTTATTTATATAGTTCAATTATGTAACTTATTGGAAGTGGTTGATTTATGATTAAATTTTGGGTTGATATACAAATTATAATTAGGCTTGCTTTATCTCTATTATCAATAGGACTGGTTCAATTTTGTAGGAAGCATAAACTGCTCATTTGCGCTTTTATTTGCATAATGTAATTTAGTAAGTTATGTTCTTTAATTTTGCATAATTCCACTAGTCTTGCCAATTGTTAACTAGTTATTCAATACACAAGTACACACATTGAAGAGAAAATTACATAATGTATTAATTTGTACCACAATTACAATCCCTCAGCTACACAATCACAATATCCTCATCCATATTTCCTACACAAAATTTACAGTATTAAGAGTATATGCACATCAAATTATAGTCTAAAAATTATGCACAACTCATCAAAGCACCCAACAAAATAAGACTAAATCTATCCCTAACACAACACCTAAGCTACAAACACAGCTAAAATCGTTGTTGCAAATGCAATTAATCTTCCCTGAAGTTTGGACTTGTTCAAGCCTTTCTTTCTTTCTGCTTCATGTTCCTTTACCTTCAAAAGCAAGCCCATAATGACATTCTTCAAATGTTTAGGTACAGGAGGATCATACCAATAGAAAAATCCACATGCAATAACAGTCTTCATCTCTGAACATAATAATAATAATAATAATAATAATAATAATAATAATAATAATAATAATAATAATAATAATAATAATAATAATAATAATAATAATAATAATAATACAATGAAAAAACATAATCAAATTTCATAAATTAAGAATGTTAAACTCATCATATAATGTCTACAACTAAAAATCTTCTCCCAGGATTCATCCTTGTCCAAGAAACCTTCACTGTTCCACAATGGCATATTGGATACGCGATATTAATTGGGCTAGATTCTATTAGAAACACTGATTTCACCACTTTCCTCAATTTCGCAGAATAATGGTTCTTTTTACTCAGAATGTGTAGGATCTACAGACGCTAACAAAGAAAGAAGATTCAAAAAAAATTTTAGAGAATGTGCTAAAGATTCAAAGCAAATGGAAGAGGAATGAAGAAATGTCAAGAACAACTGTCGTTTTTAAACACTAGCACTAGCTAGCCATTATACATGCTACATAGGCTGAAAAAATCTCCTTCCCATGCTTCTTGGCGTGTGCTCTCATGATAAATGCTGATGTTCATTTATGTGTTCAAATATTTTTTTTTTTTAAGTTAAAGTGTTTAATGGGTAAAAGAATTAATTGATGTGTCTAATAAGTAAAAGTCAAAAAGTTCAGATGTATGATGATGTATTTGGTCTAATTTATAATCTATTTATATTATATTATGACAAATGTATATAAAAGTGGGAAAGAGGGGGGAATAATTGGATAGACCAAAAAAAAACACACATAATTATATTATATTATGATAATAAATGGTTAAATTTAATTGGCTATTGAAAATAAATATATTTAAGTAAATAAAAATATTATAAAATTAAAAAAAATGAAAAAGAAACTCTATATTTAGTATTAGGAACTTAATAGAATTTTCATATATTATATCATATACAAAAAATTAACAACAAATTATATAAAAAATTAAAATTAAAAAAAAAATAAATCACTATATATATATACTAAATTTTTTGTTAATACATAGAGAAAAATAATTTAAATAATTAAAGTTAATTTAAATTAAATAAAAATGAAAATAAAAAATTTAAATTATGATGTATGACTAATAATTTTTTTTTAATACTATTGAGTTCGACTCACAGCTTTTTAAGACCACTTCAATACAATTAAGTTAAAACTTGATGATATGACTAGTATTTTTTTTAATAGAAAAGGATGCTACCGAAAACTAGCAAATTTGGCCAACTAGCTGGTTTCAGGTCATCAAGTCTTAGGCAAGCTTATAAAAGCCCAGCAAATTTAGCCAGTTGTTAATTTATTGTGTTTCTAATATGCCTTCAGCCATTAGCTAAAACTCTCTCTCTCTATAATTGGTCAATTGTACATTTATCAACTGGCCTTACTCATTTTCTTATTTAGTAAATTAATATAATATAAAGTCAATTCAATATTATATTATCCTAATTCTTATGTCAATTTCATATTTGAGAGTGAAAGGTAGTTCGTACGCTATTTTCAAGTGTGCTGAGCGCGATTTTATCTTATTTGAAGTTGCAAGGCTATAAAATGAGTATAATTTGGAACCCTATACATTGTGCTTTCCTTTACTTTTCAGCTACTTTCTTTCTCCCTTTCTCTCTACACCTTGCAATCTCGGTTATGGATAATCCTATTTGCTGCAATTTGCACAATTTTCATGCAAATATTCACAGCAGAAGGATTTTCCCCCAAAGAAGATGATAAAATAGTGAGTTTGCCAGGGCAACCGCAAGTCGATTTTCAGAATATGCAGGTACATTATCATTGATAAAAAAAAAAACAGAGAGCTATTTTCTATTACTTTTTTGAAGCGAAGCAGACCACTGCTTCAAAGCCTCTTGTTACGTGGTTAAACCTCCGTTTTATTTAACTAGTTGCGACCTCTAAAAGATACATAGTATAAGCGCAAGTGAATTATTGTGATCATTTTGCGGGGCCAGTTGCTCTTCCGTTGGGCCGAGCTTTCTATGAGCATGGCCCATTCAGGCCAAGTGGTGGAGAGAATCTGATCATAAATGAATATAGTTGGAATAAAGGTGCCCCCATATAACATTGTCCACGTCTGCCTCTCTTCCTTTGTATTCTATTTGATTCAGAAAATATGTGGGGTTGGTCTTCCCCTTATAGTTGTTACATGGTATTGTTTTTCTTTTAATTGTGTGCATTGACCAACCAAATATCTAGCTTTTTGTTGATTGGACTCAACCGGGGTTGTAGCTTGTAATCTCACACGAGTTGCAGAGATTCCTCCAATACTATTTTTTTTAAAGTATATAATTTTAACTTTCCTCGTCTCTGCAGAAGCAAACATGCTATATTTGGAATCTCCAGCCAGGGTTTGTTTCTCTTATTCTGCTAATAAATCTTTCTATGACTCTGCGAACGACACTATTACAGGTTAAGATTATTAGCTCAAGGAGTAATAAGGACGAGTCCGCCTCTTAGGAGAAATAAGGATGCCGTGTTTTTAGGCTTGAGTAAAGGAGTGATAAGGTGAATTCTGTAAATATTGTATATTTGAATGAGTCTTTGTGGTTGAGATTCTTTGGGTAATTCGTTCCCTTCCAAGTGATAGTCTTCATTATTTTTCTCCTCCTTTTCAGCAACCTCTGTTATTATTCTTTTATTTAAATTTGAATGTATCATCAATTGAATTAATTTAAGGTTTCACATTAATAAAATTACATCTTCTTCACTTTGTTATCTTGGTATCAGAGCCTCAACGATCTGCTCACCATGGCTTCTTCTCTGAATGTAGCCAATTTTGTTACCTTAAAGCTCAAACAATCAAACTATCCTCTGTGGAGAGAACAACTTTTGAGTTTAGCTGAAAGTCAGGAATTGTCGGATCATTTGGTTAATGGCTTTCCTGAAGATCAGAAATTCGTTACCCTCCCAATCCAATTCAGAAACTATCAACCACGGCAATCGGACATCTTCAAGGCGTGGCAAAAGTCGATAGATTACTTCGTGGGTGGATCTATGGCACCCTTAGTGAGGAATCACTCGGACTTGTCATCGGACTAGAAAGCGATTCATCTTGTTTGGAGTGCATTAAAAGATGCATATGCACAAGATTCTCAAGAGAGGGAATTTACCCTCAGACAGCAATTGACCTATTTTCGCAAAGATGAAAATCGGTCCATCACTGAACATCTGCGTTTGTTTAAAGAACTCTGCGACAGTTTAGCCGCTATCGGGAAAAAAGTACCCGATGAAGAAAAAGTCTTTTGTCTCCTTACCATGCAGGACCCCTGATGCGAAAGCGTTTACTACGACGATGCTTAAACCACCGCGACCCAATTTTAATGAACTGGTCTCTCAACTTAAGAATTTAGACCAGCGACGAGTGTGGTTTTCCACACAGAACGAATCTGGTCTTGATCAAATTTCGCATGTGGCTTTTTATGGAAATCAACAGAATTCATCCAGTAATTCCTCAAATCGGCGTCCTAGATTTAATTCCCAAGGGCATGGTTTTCAAGCCCGAAAGCATAAAACCCTTTTACAAACATAGAGTCGTATTCTTACTAACTGCGACCTCCCCAGGGTGGTCGTATAAGAATGACTCCAGCTGAACGAGAGCTGTATAAGAACGAAGTGTGTCAATACTGCATGAGATGGTCACATCACGAAGATTTCTTTGGTGGATTCCACAAGAAAAACAAAGCGACCACTGCTCAAGCTCTTTCGGCACTCACATTGGATCGATGTTGTAGATATCTTGTGGGTTGCAGACTCTGGTGCATCGAATCATATGACAGGTAACAAAAATCTATTCCATAAACTTACTGACTATTATGGACCTGATTCCATAACCATCGGCGATGGAACGTTTCTATCCATCGATGGTGTTGGAATGACGTCTATAGAACAGAAGCAAAAATTATCACTTTCAAATGTCTTTTCTGTTCCTGCTCTAAAAAAGAATTTACTTTCTGTAGGCCAATTAACAGATGATTATCCTGTGAATTGTGAATTTTCTAATGTTTCTATTTCTGTTAAGGATCGACAGATGGGACAGGTACTGCTACAAGGGCCACGGAAAAATAACCTTTATATCTTGTCAGGGAATCCGAAAGCATATTTTCCCAATCGATTTAGGTCTGTAACAGCAGACATATGGCATCAACGATTAGGACACCCTCAACCTTCTGCGATTTCTATTTTGTTTAATAAGAACCTTATTGATGTTAAAGGTTCCTTGCATTCTAAATTTTTATGTGATAGCTGCCAATTAGGCAAATTGAGCAAATTTCCATTTAGTTTGTCTTCCAATAAAAGTACCACTGTATTTGAAAAAGTTCATTGTGATTTATGGGGACCAGCCCCTGTTTTATCTTTTGCCAAATTTAAATATTATGCTTGCTTGGTAGATGACTATTCTAAATACTCTTGGCTTATACCACTAAAGAAAAAATCGGATTTCTTTGTTGCTTATAAAGCTTTTGAACAGTTTGTGCTAAGACAATTTGGGAAGACCATCAAGGTTTTCCATTCCGATGGAGGAGGTGAGTTTTTGAATAATGCTTTATCTTCACATTTTCTTTCACAAGGTATTAAACATCAAGTGTCGTGTCCTCATACACCCGAGCAAACAGTCTTTGTCGAGCAGCGACACCGCTTTATTAAATGAATTAGGATTGACGATGATGTATCATAGTCATGTGCCATTGTCTATGTGGGTCGATGCTTTTCAAACTGCTGTTTTTTTAATAAATAGGTTGCCTACTTCTGTGCTAGGGAATGAAACACCATATTTTAAATTGCATGGAACTCATTTTGATTATAGCTCCCTACGTGTCTTTGGTTCTAAGTGTTTTCCATATATATGGGACACAAGAGGTCATAAGTTTGATCCTAAGTCTTGTTTATGTGTTTTTATAGGGTATAGTGAAAAACACAAAGGTTACAAATGTTTCAATCCCAAAACTAAGAAAATAATAATATCTCGACATGTGAGCTTTGATGAAAATGTTTTTCCGTATAAATCTGCATCTCCTAATAAAATGTTTGTTGACAAGCTTATGGATTCTTGGTTACCATCTGCTGAGATTACTGATTTTCCACTAAGTTCTGAAGAAAGTGCAGGTCCAGATGTATTACCAGTTCCTATACCAGCAACACATGACAATCGGACTATAGGAGATCATGAAACAGAATCTGATCCTACAAGTGAGTCTCCACTAGCAGCTCATCATTCACACTCTGATGCTGTTCAAGATGACGGGATGCATCTAGAAACGAGGTGAGCAGCTGTCTCCACCTCCATTGTTTTTGTCAAATAGAGTTGAAGACACAGTTCAAAATTCCTTAGCAGCAGAGGACGTTGTTGGTAAACAAGTTGCTGCAATTGAATCAGACTCGGTGTTTTTGTCATCTCCAACTAATACTCATGTACCTGGTACTTCTATGATTGATGGTACTGTAATCAGTCTACCAACAGTTCATACGGATCAAGAAGAGTTGCTTCCTGAAGTCTGTTCATCATCTTTGGCTGAAATATCAGCTGAACAAGTTCATGACGAAGCATTGCGACCTCGACATTCGATGGTCACGTGTCACGATCGAATAGTTAAGCCAAACCCAAAGTATGCTTTACATGTGTCTATATCTCCTGATATACCTCCTGAGCCTAAAACTGTTAAGAGTGCTCTTGCACATCCAGGTTGGAAACAGGCTATGATAGAGGAGTATCAAGCTTTACAGTCAAACCACACTTGGGAACTTGTTCCTAGACCAGCGCATGTAAATATAATAGGGTGTAAGTGGGTTTTTAAAGCTAAAATAAATTCTGATGGGCATTTGGATAGATTGAAAGCTAGACTAGTTGCCAAGGGGTTTCATCAACTAGATGGTGTTGATTACACGAAACCTACTCCTGTTATTAAACCAGAACCATACGCTTAGTTCTTTCTGTGGCTTTAGTGAAAAATTGGCCAATTCGCCAATTAGACGTGAAAAATGCATTTTTGCATGGATTTATAACAGAAGATTTATATATGGATCAGCCACCTGGAATGAAAGATCCTAATTATCCTAATCATGTTTGCAAATTACAGCGAGCATTGTATGGTTTAAAACAGGCTCCGAGAGCCTGGTTTAATAGGTTGAGTATGTTTTTAATTGATTATGGTTTTTTTTGCAGTTTAGCTGATCCATCCTTGTTTGTCATGCATACATCGACAGGTGTATTGGTTTTATTAATTTACGTGGATGATATGTTGTTAACAGGATCGTCTATGGCTCTAGTTCAGAATTTTTTGCAGGTCTTAAGCAAGGAGTTTTCCATGAAAGACCTTGGGCCATTGCATCATTTTCTAGGCATTCAAATTCAATCGACTGACTCTGGGTTACAATTGAATCAAACCCGTTATGCCTATTCAATTTTGGAAAGAGCTCAGATGGTGGATTGTCAACCGATGCCCACTCCACTTGTTCAGCGACACGATCCTGTTACAGACCCGACACCAGTAGCTGATCCCACCTTCTTTCGAGGGCTTGTGGGTTCGTTACAGTATTTGACACTAACCCGATCGGATTTGTCCTATAGTGTCAACTATATTTCTCAATTCATGCACAGTCCAACTTTGTCTCACTTAAAATATGTTCGTCGTATATTACGATATCTCAAAGGAACAATACATTTTGGCTTATTTTTTAAAAAAGATACCTCACTTGTTCTTAGTGCATTTTCTGATGCAGACTGGGCCGGATGTCCAACCACACGACGGTCTACTACAGGCTACTGTACTTTTCTTGGTTGCAATATCATTTCCTGGTGTGCCAGAAACAACACACCTGCGCGTTCTAGCACAGATGCCGAGTATCGTTCCATGGCTCACACTGCAGCCGAGCTTACTTGGCTTGGATATCTCTTACAGGACTTGCAAATCTATCCCAAGCAGCCGCCTATTTTATATGGTGATAATCTTAGTGCACTACATTTAACAGTCAATCCAGTATTACATTCACGCAGTAAGCATGTTGCTCTTGACTATCACTATGTTAGAGAGCGTGTTGCTCAAGGGGTTTTGATCACAAGATACATTCCCTCAGCATATCAAATCGCTGATATATTTACGAAGTCCATGACAAAGGCTCGCCTAGCACAATTTCGACGCAAACTATGTCTCCACCCTGGACATAGTTTGAGGGGGGATATTAGCTCAAGGAGTAATAAGGACGAGTCCGCCTCTCAGGAGAAATAAGGATGCCGTGTTTTTAGGCTTGAGTAAAGGAGTGATAAGGTGAATTCTGTAAATATTGTATATTTGAATGAGTCTTTGTGGTTGAGATTCTTTGGGTAATTCGTTCCCTTCCAAGTGATAGTCTTCATTATTTTTCTCCTCCTTTTCAGCAATCTCTGTTATTATTCTTTTTATTTAAGCTGAATGTATACTGTCAATTGAATTAATTTGAGGTTTCACATTAATAAAATTACATCTTCTTCACTTTGTTATCTAAGATAACCTTCTACTCCAAATAAGTTTGTTTAATGCTTAACATTATACCTTTGCGTGCCTTCAGATTCAAAAGAAACATTTTTTTTGGACACATTGAAACAAATGGCAAAACGTTGGGGTCTCAAGCTCTGCAATCTATACTTTATGGCCTGTTTGCCTAATCAGTTTAAGTTCTGGATTAATATTTTGAAATTATGGGAATTCACTTTTTCTTTTTTTTTCAAATAAACATAATGGCTCCCTGGAGCCAAAAAAGAAAGGCCTTAAATTTATTTTCTGGATTTGCTTTAATCAAAAGTGTTGACATCAGACTCTTTTTCTTTTTAGCACAAGACAATCTCATATTCCTGCAGCAGTGGTTTGTCAACTTTCCTGAGTACAAGAACAGAGATTTCTTCATCACTGGAGAGAGCCATACAGGTAAATTTAGCTCAAGGAAACACATAGGAAATTCCTGTCTCCTTGTCAGATACCTTATTATCTGGACTTCTCGTTTTCAGGTCACTATGTCCCACAACTTGCGAAGCTCATTGTTGAGTCAGGACTAAATTTCAGTTTGAAGGGCATAGCTGTAAGTAAAGCATTGAAACAAAAGTGAATTCTGACACCCATTTTCCCTCCATACTTATATAAGTTATTTACATTTTCAGATAGGAAACCCTCTCTTGGAGTATAATACTGATCTCAACTCAGAGGGTGACTATTACTGGTCTCACACCTTCATATCAGATGCTGCTTATGAACTTATCAGTTCAGTGTGTAACACTTCACAGCTTTGGAGAGAGCGCATGAGAGGCTCTCTTTCAGCTGCTTGCAGAGCAGTAAGCGCTCAACTTTCGTCTGAAGTTCCTTTCGAAATTGATGATTATGATGTAACTGTCGACGTCTGCGTTTCATATGGGCAATCACAATTCAAAGTCCACAATCATCCCTTGAAACCAAAGTTTCAATTTTATATATATATTAAATTTTTAATTATTAAAATTTAAATAATTTTAAATAAAAAATCATTTCAATTTTAATAATCAAGACATTTTATAATTATTTTTATATATTAAAATAGCAAATAATACATTTTATAATTATTTTTATATATTAAAATAGCAAATAATAATAGCAAACTAAGAGAATTTTTATTCATATCAATGCAACTTAATAAAATTTGAAGATAAAATATTTTTATACATATTTTAAATTTTAATATATCATTTAAAATATTAAAACAATAGTGTTTTTTTAAAAAAATAAATAAATTATACAATCGTTAAATTCTTTATATATATTAGTTCTTTCAACATCCCTTACATATTATTATACTTGTTATATATACTTATAATTCAAATAAAATAAAATTTTATCTACTTTATGTAATTATTTTTCATTCATTTAGTTTTAATATTTTTATTGCAATTTTTAAAATTTATAACAATTTTTTTATTTAACCAGATGATCAAATTATAATAATGTGTTATTATTTTATTAATTTAAATAACAAAAAAAATAATTTTCTACTCTGATTATGTTTTTTCCTTCTTTCTTTTCCCTTTTATAAATTATTTTCCCCCTCTCATATCTCTTTAAAATTATTTTTTTTAACTTTTAAGTATTATTTTGTTAAAAAATAATAAAAATTGACATGTTTAATATAAATTTTTAAAATTATGATAAAATTGTTAAAATTAAAATAATATAATCTCTTTTTCATCTTAAAAAAGCATTTTCAATTAGCTTATGCAATATGTTTATTTTTAGTCTACCCTTATACTAAATATATTTGAACAAAATTTTATGATATACTATCTTCTATATGATACTTAAATTAATTTAAAATAATTAGATGAATTTCAATGTTTCAAGTATGTATTAAACTAAATAATTAAATAAATTTGTCATTATAAGCCATCAAAATATAAGAAATTGAAAATCCAATAAATTCTACTACCCTTTTATTGAAATTGTCAAAATACAATATAAATTAAATAATTGAAATCTGAACATTTTATCAATTTATTTTTGTAATTTTAAAATGACAAAACTCATTTATTTAAATTTTTGTGATTGTATTTATTTTTAATATATTAATTTAATATTATTATATTTTCAAGTATATTGATAAAATTCTATTTAGTTTAAGATATATTAAAAAACCTCTAAGGAAGTCTATTTATTTTTAATTTGATGTTTTTATTAAAAAGTCATATAATATTTGTTCTATTATATTAATATTTGTTTTATTAAAAAGGCATAATTCTTTTAGAAAATGACTTCCATTTAATTTGTTTTTTTATTGTTCTTTTAACTTTTTTTCTTAAATTTCTTTTTAGTTTATATGTATTTTTATAATATTGTAAATAATTTAAAAAAATAGATATTGATAGAATTCTTTAAAAATATATTAAAATTTTATGAAAGACCAAAAGAAATTATTTCTAAATTATTTTTTTTAATTTATCTGTTTAGTAAAAAGTCGTATAATATTTTTTTTCTCTTATATTAATAATTTTATGTTTTAAAATATATCAATGTTATTTATTATGTTAAGGTAAAATTCTATTGAAAAAGGACTGCTATTTAATTTTTTTTATATTTTCTTAAATTTTTTAATTTATTTGCATCTTACAATATTGTAAATGGTTTAAATTTTTCTTAACTTTTTTAATATATAAGATTTTTGAAAAAAGAAGTGAAGAATTTAATATGTTATAGATTTATTATTTCAATAATCCTTTAATATCCGTTAATCAAATTTGAATTTATTATTTTATTATTTTCATTGCTCATTTCCCAAATATTTAAAATTCTTTTTGTAGTTCTCTCTATATATATACAATTTAAATTGAATTTATAAGTTCTAAATGTTCCCCTCACTCACATACACAAATATATATTAATTTAAAATAAAAAATTAGGATTTTGGCTAATTTATTGAAAATTATTAAAAATATTTATATATTATATATATATTAAAAAAATTTATAAAGTTGATTGATCAATCAACCATGTTCAAGAACATATAGCTCCATAGCGCAATAGCCCGCTTAACAAAAATTTTCTTACTCTGCCCCCTACGAACAAGACTCAAGAGTCAACCAGCTTGATATTGAATTACATTGAAATCTTCTTTGAATGCTCGTTGATGGGAAAGAAGAATTTTAATATTATCAAAGTGGGAAATGACCCTCTATTTATAGAGATTTTTTAAGGGTCCTCTAATTTGTGTAAAATTCTTGTTTTAATTTAATTGGTCCACTTCCTGCAAATTGTAATTAGTTAATAATTAAATATTTTAATTTTTTAAATAATTTCATTGATTAATAAAATAAATTAATTAAAAATCAAATTTAATTAACCAAATAATTTAATTGACTAATTAATATCATTATTAAGCTAATAATTTATCCATGAAATTTATTCATTGAATAGGTTCATTTTGAAGGAAAATAAATTAATTAAAAATCAAATTTAATTAACCCAATAATTTAATTGACTAATTAATATCATTATTAAGCTAATAATATAATTATGTTAAAGTTTATATTTCTATAATTTATCCATGAATTTTATTCATTGAATAGGTTCATTTTGAAGGAAATTGTAATTTTCTTTAGGGACATAGTTTCAAAACATAGCTTCAAGAAGGCTGTTATTTAGGGACATCGTGTGTGTGTTTTTCTCCTTTCTTTTTTATAAATTTAATGTCTTTCGATTAAAATTAATCTATAATCTATATCTATAATCTATTTATATCTATCTATAATCTATTATTTACAATACATATAAATGTATGAAGAGGGAAGGGGACATTGACTTTGCCAATTTATAATTTTTATTATTTAAATTTTATTAATTTTTTTAGAATTTAAATAAATTTAAAGTCATTATTAGTCCTACTTGCACTGAACTTCTAATTAATTAAGGTTTTTTTTTACAAAAAAAACATTATTACAATCAATATAGAATTTTCTAAAAAAGAATTAACTAAAATAAAAATCATGTTTATAAAATAAAATTTGTTACTTTCATTTCTTTTAATAAAAAATTTTGATCAATTTTTGGAAAAATAATTCCTATACAATTATAATTCTAAATTGTTAAAAGTTTAGAATTTAACATTACACATTGATTATTAAAATTAAGTGAATCATAAATATATTATGAAGCATAGAATTGTGTTAATATTAGAATTTTTATTTCATTTTGACAATTCGTCTATATTGAGATTGTTTTGTTATTATTGATATTTTTATTTTTTTTATATATAAATGTACGAAGGGAGAATATTAGAATTTTCAAAAATACCCTTAGTAAATTTGTTTTATGATAATATAGGATTAACTTTAATTGGTTATTAAAAGTCAATTTATTTTTAAGTTGTTTGCATTGAAATGGGAATCTTAGAGAGTTTTTAATTTTTTTTTTTTGGAATGTTATCTATTAAATTAAAGAATGAAATTAATAAAAAATTACATAGAAATTTAATAGTTTTTGCCATTAATAGCATCATCATATTATTAAAATTTTTATCCAACTAGTTGTTATGAACAAACTATTCTATTATACTACTTCACTATCTATTTATAACTATAAATTTTTAATATTTATATAACTCAAAACAAAATCTTATAAAAAATTAATTAAAATCATTAAATTATACGTTGTCTTAAAAAAATCATAAATTAATATTTAAAAAAAGATTAATTTAAATTTGAATATGTAAAAAATATAAATGACAAGGAACATATCTATGAATAAAATAATATATGATTACATTTATTATTTATAAAATTAATAAATTAATTATATACCTTTATAATAACATTAACTTTCTAAAAATATATCAATTTCAATAATTAAAACAAAACATTTTTTTATTATATATATATATATATAGACACATTAACTTTGTCCAATTGCCCTTTATTTTTAAAATTAATCATAATTATATTTTTATTATTAAAATTAATTTTAAAGTTTGTATAAATTTAAAATTGTTCATATAAATTTAAAATTCTTGATCCTACTTATACTTAACTTTCATTAAATTTAAATTTTTATAAAAAATAATTAACTAAAATAAGAAATTTATAAATAAAAAATAAAAAATATTGTCAATATATTTATTAATTACAATTATATTTTCATTGTTAAAATTAATTTTAAAGTTTAATATAAAATTTTGTAAGAAGTAATTAACTAAAATATGAAATCAATAAATAAAAAATAAAAAATAAAAATATAATTTATTTATCTATTATTTATAAAAATATAAAAAAATTATACTTATAGCAACAGATAAATGCTTCATCGCCAATAATGCATATTAAAGATAATAACATGCTAATTAATATAAATTCGTCTCTAAACTATTTAGCGACAAAAATATGTGCCGCTAATAATTTTAGCAATTAATGCCTTTCAAACATTGTTGTCACTAATGTTTTAGCGACAAAAATTTTGTTGTTAAATCCTTTAAAATGCCAATTCTATAAAATTATATATTATCTCAAATAATTTAACGACAAAATATTTGTCACTTAGTATTTAATAATTTCAGTTTTTAATATTATAATAATTAATATAAATTAATATTTTAATAATAATTCTATTTATATTAAAAAAATATTATAATTCTTAATATAATAATTCCATAATTATAATCCTATAAGTATTATTAATTATTAAAATTTGTTTAATTTATTTTAATAAAATTAATAAGTATATATATATATATAATTAAATAAAAATTTTGCGCTAATTGCATATTGAAATAAAAAAATTATAAATTTATAGTTTTTTTTAATTATTTATATTGATAAAATATAACTTTAATCAAACTTAAAATTTATTTTTATATATAAACAAATTTTATTTATTTCATTTTCAATAAGAATAAAAGTAAGTAATTTTATATTCTCAAATTTTTATTTAATATAATAAATTAAAAAATAATTTATATTGAAAACTTTAATGAAATTATTATAATTGTATATCAATTTTGACTAATTTAGATAAATAGAATAAAAGTAAACGAATTTAGATAAATGAAATGAAACTAACGCTAATTTTATAATTTTAATAAAGTCAACTAAATTTAAATAAAATTAAAAAAGTGCTTAGAATTTTTTAATTAATTAATCCTATTTTCAAATTAATTTTATTCTTTGCATGAATAAAATATTATAATTTATGAATATATTAAAAAATAAAAAAAATGCTATTCATAAAAATTATTTAATCTTTATTTTTATAAATAATTGTCTGAAATAAAAATAAATTTTAATTTTATACTAAAATATAATAAAAAAAATCATAATATCGTATTTAAATGCTTATTCATTTTAAATTTTTATTTATTTGTATAAATTTTATATTATTATTTAATGGCTAAATGACTAAAAAAATCAATGCCTCTATAAATTTCTTCAATTTTAGCCAAACATTTTAATTTTATCAATTAAATATCAAAATTTGACATTAATTTTAATTTTTATAATTAGCTTAAATGGATCGCTTAATTGACAAAAACAATTCAAATATTGCATATATTATGAATATTAGCTAATTTTTTATTGTTATATTAATTTTAATTGTTATTCTCAAATTGATATAAAATACTATTTAATTAATTTATCTATCATTTTAAAAATTATAATTATATTTATTTCAGTTTTATTATTTGTTTATATTTTATTTTTAAATATTTTATTTTTTTCTTTTTTCCTTAAATTTAAAATAAAAGAATAGGAAAGATATGAACTAAAAGTATAACTAGAAAGAAATAGGGAAAAAAAAATTAAAAATTCAGATAATAATATTAAATATATTATTCATTTATTATTTTTTTAATTAACGTTAAGTTTGTTAAAATTAATAAAATATTAAAATTATTGAATATATTAATAAAACTAAAAGGAAAAGCTAAATTTGATAATAAATAAAAAAAATTGCAATTATTTTTGCTAATTGATGAGCTAATTGTTTTTAATTAAATTTATTATTAAAATTGAAAATATATGAAAAGTTTTATGATTAAATTGATATAATTAAAATTTTTTACTAAAATTGATAATTGACATAAAGTTTTTTTTTGGTATTTTTGTCTGATTTAATTGTGTAAATATATGAGTATTTAGAGTTATATTAAAAAATAAAATTAATACATGATATATAATTATAGCAATGTATTTTTAAATTATATAATTTAACTTTTCATCAATATATTAACCACATATACTTTTTTTTTTCACACCCTACCCCTCTGTAAGGCATAACATGATCCCGTAGTATACCTAATGAATTACCAACTCCGTCTACTAATAACCCATTAAATACACTACAAGGGATTTTAAAAACTTTTCTTACTTCTTTTACAGTGGTGAGCACTATTTACAGGTATTAAAAACTTTTGTGAACTGAAGTGATAGAACTAACATATTTGAATTATTTGGAATTTCTGTAAAAATTTTGGCAGAGTGCCATCTGTATTTTGGATAAAACAGTTCTTCAGAAAACCTGTAAAAAAAAACACTTCAATAATTTCCAAATCTCAACTTCAACATTTTTCTCAACTCAACACATTTCTCAAGTCAAATTCACAGTAATTTTTCAAGGACTGAGATAGAGAAAATATAATACAATTTTTACAAGTCAAAATATCTCATAATTATTTTACAACTTCAATGTACAATTTTTATTTACAACTGCTCAAAACCAACAACAATATGTACATACAGTGAACATACATTACATTACAAAATATAAAATACTGGTATACTCATTATACCCGGTAGTCTCTCGCTGGAGGTACTAGCAGCCTAGTCTGCTGCCCTATTTATCTGTCTACCTACGACAAAGAATAAAGCTATCATTTGAGACAATGTCTCGAGCAGTACAACATTAACCAAAAACAATTTAAATCACAATTCATAAATCATATAAATAGTGGATACTTAAAATCATAGTTAATTTCAAGACAATAATTGTCAATCAGAATTTAAACTTCATTTCTCAATATCACAATAAATTTCAATAAGTCAGATCATGGTTGAATTCAAAAGACAGTATATGTCAATAAGAGTTTAAATTCATTTCACAATCTCACAATACAAATCAATAAATCACACATGACTTTAATCATGTTCCCAAGTTCAATTCATCCCAAAAGCCGATGGCTAATGAGGTATTCAATTCATCCCAAAAGTCAATGACTAATGAGGAATAACATAGCTAGCTAGCAAAAATATGAGTACTCATTCTATTCGTCCTCAACAGGCACACACCTCAACACTTCAGCCAGAGAGGGAATTCAATTCATCCCACTAGACAAGCTAGCGAGGAATACAATCAATGTACATGATAGCTGTGGTTTCAAACCAATTACAGTGCTTTTCAATCAATAAGTATCCATCAAATATCATTCAAACCATTTTTCACAATTTCACAACTTAAAACAATAATATGCAAGAGTCATAATTTATTTCAATTGAAAATAATTCAAAAGAAATAGTTGTTGTGCACAAACACAATTTAAAACAATAACATACAATTAATCATATGAAATATTATTCAAAGCAAAATCAGTTGAAAACTAGTTGACTGTCTCCGGGTCTGGACCCAGTATTTCCTTCCCTTTTCCTGAGTCTTTGGTAACTGAGAAACACAATTTGAAGTGTTTCAGTACTAAATTAAACTGTCTCTAACGATAATGTTCGATAAGTAATTCACTAAAGGCTATTATTTGCTCAATTACCTAATATACCGACCCTCGATGCGTTTTAGGTAAATTAGGTTTTAGTGTCCTTTATATGTCACATTCGATAGGGTTTTAGGGTTGGTACGTTTTACCAAACTCATTTCCTTGTATACTGCGTTTTCTTGCATTTTATTGCAAATCGCTGGATTCCGGGATACTAGTTTGACCTAGCCGGACGACCTAGTTCCCTCGGTTTTCGAGTTTCGGTCAAAACTACAAACTTGTAGATCTATGTCTTATAGAACGCGGGGCAAAATTTTAGGTCAATCCGAGTTAAGTAGACCAAGTTATGGTCATTATACTATTGCTGGTCAATTGGCATCAAATTAGGTCAATTTTAGGTCAATTTGGTCAACTCTGGTTCGGCCAGTTTTTGGACCCGAACTTGTGCAAGCTTTTTGACTTGCTTCTGGTCATTTCTGGGCTTTGGTGTCTTCATAAGACTTGTAGGTATGGGTCTTAAATATTCATGGTTAAAATTTCATGTCAATTGGACCTGTTTTGAGTGAGTTATGGCCTAAACACTAACTGCTGCCCAAATAGTCAGTTTTTAGGTCTCAATTGCACTTAATCCGAATTGGTCATTTTTCATATCACCTTGCAAGCAGAATTTTGGTATGCTTTCTCAATGAAAGTTGGCACATTTTGTGCCTCGTTTCACCTCCAATTGGTCTCATACCAATTGAAGTTACACATTTAAAGTTATTGACTAAATTGTATACTGCCTTTAATTACTTTGCTTATACATGTATCCATTACACATTTAATTGCTATATGTCCACTCCCCTTACAATTTCTGTTTTGGTACATTACCAAAAATCATATTCCACTTCACTTAAATGTCACTTTGGGCAGATTGCAATTATCCTCAATACACCAATTAAACTCACATTTACAAGTTCTAAGTATAATCACATATACCCTAAACATTACAAATTTTTACATACACTTACACAATCAATCTATACACATATCCATCAATTCTCAAGGTCAATATTCTGCCAATACTTTCATGAACATATACATTTATCCAAGAATCTCAAGGCTGCGAAAACTTCCTCAACACCAAAATATCCTACAATTCATCAATTTCCATCCAAGTGCAAAAATCACCATATACATATGAAGTAATTTACTAGGATATTAAATCACCATAACCAACATCATTTCTCATCAAATATATGCACAATATTTCATCAAATACATAACTCCATGGCTGTCCAAAATAAACATCTCAATAATTCTTCAAACCTAAAAATTTTCTTCACAAAACCAACACCCATAACATGAACACAAAGTTTAACAAAGCTATCTTCAAAAATGCTAACTTACCTTATGGTTGGAACTTGCCAAACCTTGATTAAACTTCTTAAATTTGGTATCAAGCTCTTCCTTATGATGTGTAGACAAACTTTCATGAAGAACCCTAAGTGATTGGAGTTGAAATGGAGGAGTTAGGAGAGCTCATGCAAAACGCCCATGGAGATTTTCTTTCTCTTCAATTCGGCTAGGTTGGGAAAATGGAGAAGATGAAGTTTCTGCTGGATATAGTGGACTTACATCAGCACATTTTATTGTTTAATTAAATCATTAGTGGCCCACTCACACTAATTTAACTATATAATAAGCTTACATGTGTTATTTACACATTTTTCACTCCATTTTGGCTATTTGTATTAGGTACCCTCAATTTAATTTTTCATTTTATTTTCTAAGTGTAATATTATTTATTTTTAGTAGAAATTTAGGTCAAAAGACAATTCGGGATGTCAAATGACCATAATGCCCCTGTTCGGGTTGCATTCCCTATTTTCTAATAACAGGGTTTTGTCTGTTTTTCGATTTCTCACTTTTCTTTGTACTAATTATTTAATTTTTCTTTGATCTTCCTAATGATATTTATTCTTCTATAAGGGTCTATTTACGTCCAAAAAATGTTTTCCAGGGTTCCCCGCAGTCCAGGGCTAGTCAACGGTCCACGCCGTGACTTCCCGGTGCGGTCCCCCATCGCTAGGGTTCCCGGCTCGCTTAACTTGGTTACATTTCTTTGCTATTATTTTTCCTTTGTTTTTCTTGTATTTTCTTTTCTTGTATTTCATTATTTTATGTCTCCTCACTCATATTGAAGTGTAGTTCTAGGCATCCTAGCTATCCAGGACAACACCGGTCACCAAGCGAGAACGCACTATCGAACTTTGGGGTGTTACAACTCTCCCCTTAAATAAATTTTGTCTCAAAATTTTACACGCATTAGTCTCTGAGCAGTGTGGGTCTGTCTCCTCATATCCTCTTCACGTTGCCAAGTAGCTTCTGGCCTAAATGATGGTTCCACAAAGACTTTAACCAGTGTATCTGCTTATTCTCACCGCTTCACCTCATATGCCGAATTTTTATGGGTTCTTCCTCATATGAGAGGTCCGGATTTTCCTCTATCTCTTCAAATGATAGTACATGAGATGGGTCGATCTGCCTCCTTAACATGGACACATGGAAGACACTGTATCCTTGCTAGCTCTGGAGGTAATGCCAACCGATATGCCAAAGGACCCACTCTTTCCGTAACTTCATATGGTCCGATGAAACGAGGACTCGCTTTCTTTCTCGCCAAATCTCATAATCCTCTTCCAAGGAGAAACTTTGAGGAATACCTTATCACCCACTGCGTACTCAATATCTCTTCTTTTGGATCAACATAGGACTTCCGACGATCCGATGTAGCCTTAAGTCTATCTCTCGATCAACTGATCTTTTCCTCTGTCTGTGAATAATTTCTGCCCAATCATCTTCCTTTCACCTACCTCATCCCAACATAGGGAGTTACGCACTTTCTGCCATACAAAGCTTCATATGGAGGCATCCCAATGCTTGATTGGTAGCTGTTGTTATAAGCAAACTCAATCAAAGGCAAGTGTGTATCCCAACTACCTTCAAATTCAATCACACAAGCCCGTAGCATATCCTCCAATGTCTGGATAACCCTTCGGTCGCCATCATGCTGTGGGTGGAATCTTTGTCTTTGAAGTTCAATCTAGTTCCTAGGGCTCTCTGAAGACTACCCCAGAATCTAGAAGTGAACCTAGGATCTCTGTCAGATACAATTGATACTGGCACTCCATGCAATTTTACAGTCTCATATATGTACAATCTGGCCAATCTTTCCAGGCTATAGTCCATCCGAACTGGTAAAAAGTGAGCAGACTTGGTCAATCTGTCAACTATAACCCATATTGCATCATGACTACTCTATGTCCTTGGAAGTCCTGTAACAAAATCCATAGTTATTTGTTCCCATTTCCACTCTGGTACTGATAAAGGATGTAACAAACCAGCTAGAACTTGATGTTCTGCCTTTATTTGCTGACAAGTTAGGCATTTGGAAACAAATTCAGCTATATCCCTCTTCATGCCCATCCACCAGTAATGCTCTTTCAGCCCTCTGTACATTTTAGTTCCACCAGGGTGCATAGCAAATGGAGATTCATGTGCTTCCTTCATAATGATCTGTCTCAATTCCACATCACTAGGAACGCACACTCTGCCCTGATGTAGCAATAAACCATCATCTCTCACAGAGAATTCAGGTTTCTTGCCCTGCTGGACTTCTTTCAAGAGCTTCGATATTTTTCATCACTCTGCGACCATTTTGATCTCGATCAATCAACACCGGTGTACATGCCATGCAACTCTTGTCATCCTCATCATCAATCTCTAAACTGGCATGCTGTGCTTTCAATTCACATATCATGGACAAAGGTGAAACTCTGAGACTTGCCATAGTCTTGCGACTTAAGGCGTCAGCCACCACATTTGCTTTTCCTGGCTGATAGTCTATTAAGCAATCATAATCTTTGATGAGTTCTAACCATCTCCTCTGTCTCAAATTCAATTCCTTCTGGGTGCCTAAGTACTTCAAGCTCTTGTGATCTGTGTAAATGTAGCATTTCTCTCCATACAAATAGTGTCTCCAGATCTTCAGAGCAAAAACAATAGCTGCTAACCTGTGTCATGTGTTGGGTAATTCCTCTCATGCGATTTCAATTTGGCGTGATGCATAAGCAATGACATTCCGATCTTGCATCAGTACACAGCCTAACCCATTGTGAGAAGCATCACTATAAACTGTGTATTCTTTACCCGGAGTAGGTAAAGTGAGAACTGGAGCTTCAGTCAAACACCTCTTCAACTCATCAAAACTTTGCTGGCATTTATCAGTCCACTGAAATTTTACATCTTTCCGAAGCAGTTTGGTCAGTGGAGAAGATAACATAGAAAATCCCTTCACAAACCGACGGTAATATCCAGCTAAACCCAGAAAACTGCGAATTTCTGTGATATTCCTGGGCGGCTTCCAATTAAGGATAGCTTCTACCTTGCTGGAGTCTACCTTGATCCCTTCAGCTGACACAACATGTCCCAAAAAGGAGATTTCTGTCAGCCAAAATTCACACTTCGACAATTTGGCGTATAGTTGTTTCTCCCTTAAAGTCTGCAGTACAATCCGCAGATGTCTGTCATGCTCTTCTGCATTCCTTGAATATATCAAAATGTCATCAATAAACACCACCACAAATTGATCAAGATATGGTCTGAAGATAGTGTTCATCAGATCCATGAAAGCAGCTGGAGCATTTGTTAACCCGAATGGCATTACTAGAAACTCATAGTGGCCATATCGAGTTCTGAAAGCAGTTTTTGGAATACTCTGCTCTTGCACCTTCAACTGATAGTAACCAGATCGCAAATCAATTTTGGAGAATACAGCTGCACCCTTCAACTGATCAAACAGATCATTAATGCGAGGCAATGGATATCTGTTCTTTATTGTCACCTTATTCAACTGCCGGTAGTCAATGCATAAGCGGAGAGTACCATCCTTCTTCTTAACAAATAACACTGGTGCTCCCCAAGGTGACATACTAGGGCGGATGAAGCCCTTTTCAAGTAGTTCTTGCAATTGTATCTTCAACTCCTTCAACTCTGCTGGTGCCATTTTATATGGCGTTATGGAGATTGGATCCACACCAGGCATAACATTAATTTCAAACTGCACTTCTCTTTCCGGAGGTAATCCTGGCAATTCATCAGGAAACACATCTGGAAAGTCATGTACTGTAGGGATGTCCTTCAATGCTGGACTCCCCACTTGGGTGTCTACCACATGTGCCAAGTAGGCTTCACACCCCTTTCTGATCATTTTTCTGGCTAGTGCAGCCGAAATGATGTTTGATGGCAATAACTGCCTCTCCCCCTGTATTACCACATCACTATACTGAGGAAGGCCAAAAGTGACTGTCTTCAGCCTACAGTCAATCATGGCATGATGCCTAGCTAACCAATCCATGCCCAAGATGATATCATAATCTCTGAAGGGCATTTCAATGAAATCAGACAGGAAAGTGTGTCCTTGGATCACCAAAGGACAATCTCTATAAATTCTATTAACCCTGACTTCCTGTCCTAGTGGACCTATTACTAGCACCTCAAAGTCCATTTTTGTACATGGAACATCAATGCAATCAATGATGCTAGCACTCACATAAGAATGGGTAGAGCCCGGATCAAATAACACAAACACATTTTGGTTAAAAGTTGAGAAGGTACTAGCCACAACATCAGATGTCTCGGCCTCTTCCCTCTGTCTCATTGCATACATTCTGACCGGAGCACTGTCTTGCTCTGAATGTTTCACTGTGCCTTGGCTGCCTGCTGGGTTACCTCTACCCCTGCCTCTACCTCTGCTAGGTGGTTGTGAACTTCTGGTGACAGGGCTCTGAACTGACCCTTCTGCAGTAGTAGGAGGTGGTCCAACTCTGCGACTACTGGTGCAGTCCTTGGCAAAGTGTCCTGTGCCTCCACAGTTATAACAGGCTCCAATAGCCTTATAGCATATCCCACCATGATTTTTTCCACAAGTTTCACATTGGCGGGGAGGGTAGGAACTTTTGGTACTTTGCTGACCAGATAGGGGAGGTCTCTGTCCTGAATATCTTCCCCTACCCGATTTCTTGCCACCTCTGCCATGTCCCCCATGGTTCTTCCTCATCCCAGTATGACCACTGGAACTTTGTTCTACTGACTTTCCCTCTTTATCTGTCTTCTCCGATTTCTTTTTCTCAGGAGCAGTCTCAAACTCAATTCTTTCCAACTCTAGGGCTTGAGAAATAAGTTCAGAGAAGTTAGTGTGTTTGAAGCCGATTACTTGTACTCTGATACTGGGCTTCAAGCCAGTTTCAAACCTCTTGCATCTCTCCCTGCTGGTAGAGAGTAGACTTATTGCATAATGGCTAAGGCGGGAAAATTCTCTTTAATACTCACCACGATTTGTTCCCCTATTTGGACTTAGGAACTCTTGCAGCTCCGGTCTACATAAGCATCGAGGACATATTTTTGTCTGAATTCCCGAGAAAGTCATTCGTGTCAAGATCGCAGTTCTACCAAATCTGGGGAATGGTTTTCCACCATCATAAGCATCCTCAGAATAACGACATCGAGTATTCAAATCGAGCTCCTCTGTGCAATGCAGTTTTTGAATACCCTATCCATCCTCTCTAACCACTGTTCAGCTTCTAGAGGATCTACTATCCCTTTAAACTCTGTAGCTCCATACTTCATCAATTTATCATACTGCCTGGTAGGAGATTGTGGTTGTATCACTGGTGTCTGTATTGGGACTTGAGTAGGCACATTACCAGCCATTTGTTGGAACATTGCAGCCATCTACTGAGCGAACTGAGCAGAAACTACGATCTTGCAGTGGTGCGGTGAACCACTAACATTTTGTAGGCCTGGGGCATCCCCTTGCACTTCAGCCTCAATAGATTGATCGACTGAACGATCACCCTCTTCCATAGTCAATGTGAGGATTTTAGATCTCCTGAACAAATAATACAAGGATATTTCCTCCCGTTAGTGCATATTTATAATGTAATGTACTGTATGTATCAAACAATGATATTGAACAGTTGTACTATGAAGAAAGAATATTCAATTAACAGATGAAAATAGAATTTAAAAACTTTACTCTGATACCACTAAAACATGTCACACCCTACCCCTCTGTAAGGCATAACATGATCCCGTAGTATACCTAATGAATTACCAACTCGCTTCATCGATAATCCATTAAATACACTACAAGGGATTTTAAAAACTTTTCTTACTTCTTTTACAGTGGTGAGCACTATTTACAGGTATTAAAAACTTTTGTAAACTGAAGTGATAGAACTAACATATTTGAATTATTTGGAATTTCTGTAAAAATTTTGGCAGAGTGCCATCTGTATTTTGGATAAAACAGTTCTTCAGAAAACCTGTAAAAAAAAACACTTCAATAATTTCCAAATCTCAACTTCAACATTTTTCTCAACTCAACACATTTCTCAAGTCAAATTCACAGTAATTTTTCAAGGACTGAGATAGAGAAAATATAATACAATTTTTACAAGTCAAAATATCTCATAATTATTTTACAACTTCAATGTACAATTTTTATTTACAACTGCTCAAAACCAACAACAATATGTACATACAGTGAACATACATTACATTACAAAATACAAAATACTGGTATACTCATTATACCCGGTAGTCTCTCGCTGGAGGTACTAGCAGCCTAGTCTGCTGCCCTGTTTATCTGTCTACCTGCGATAGCAATAAAAAGCTATCGCTGAGACAATGTCTCAGTGGTGCACAACATTAACCAAAAACAATTTAAATCACAATTCATAAATCATATAAATAGTGGATACTTAAAACCATAGTTAATTTCAAGACAATAATTGTCAATCAGAATTTAAACTCCATTTCTCAATATCACAATAAATTTCAATAAGTCAGATCATGGTTGAATTCAAAAGACAGTATATGTCAATAAGAGTTTAAATTCATTTCACAATCTCACAATACAAATCAATAAATCACACACAGCTTTAATCATGTTCCCAAGTTCAATTCATCCCAAAAGCCGATGGCTAATGAGGTATTCAATTCATCCCAAAAGTCAATGACTAATGAGGAATAACATAGCTAGCTAGCAAAAATATGAGTACTCATTCTATTCGTCCTCAACAGGCACACACCTCAACACTTCAGCCAGAGAGGGAATTCAATTCATCCCACTAGACAAGCTAGCGAGGAATACAATCAATGTACATGATAGCTGTGGTTTCAAACCAATTACAGTGCTTTTCAATCAATAAGTATCCATCAAATATCATTCAAACCATTTTTCACAATTTCACAACTTAAAACAATAATATGCAATAGTCATAATTTATTTCAATTGAAAATAATTCAAAAGAAATAGTTGTTGTGCACAAACACAATTTAAAACAATAACATACAATTAATCATATGAAATATTATTCAAAGCAAAATCAGTTGAAAACTAGTTGGTATCGCTCCTGTCCGGACTCAGTATTTCCTTCCCTTTTCCTGAGTCTTTGGTAACTGAGAAACACAATTTGAAGTGTTTCAGTACTAAATTAAACTGTCTCTAACGATAATGTTCGATAAGTAATTCACTGAAGGCTATTATTTGCTCAATTACCTAATATACCGACCCTCGATGCGTTTTAGGTAAATTAGGTTTTAGTGTCCTTTATATGTCACATTCGATAGGGTTTTAGGGTTGGTACGTTTTACCAAACTCATTTCCTTGTATACTGCGTTTCCTTGCATTTTATTGCAAATCGCTGGATTCCGGGATACTAGTTTGACCTAGCCGGACGACCTAGTTCCCTCGGTTTTCGAGTTTCGGTCAAAACTACAAACTTGTAGATCTATGTCTTATAGAACGCGGGGCAAAATTTTAGGTCAATCCGAGTTAAGTAGACCAAGTTATGGTCATTATACTATTGCTGGTCAAATGGCATCAAATTAGGTCAATTTTAGGTCAATTTGGTCAACTTTGGTTCGGCCAGTTTTTGGACCCGAACTTGTGCAAGCTTTTTGACTTGCTTCTGGTCATTTCTGGGCTTTGGTGTCTTCATAAGACATTTAGGTATGGGTCTTAAATATTCATGGTTAAAATTTCAGGTCAATTGGACCTGTTTTGAGTGAGTTATGGCCTAAACACTAACTGCTGCCCAAATAGTCAGTTTTTAGGTCTCAATTGCACTTAATCCGAATTGGTCATTTTTCATATCACCTTGCAAGCAGAATTTTGGTATGCTTTCTCAATGAAAGTTGGCACATTTTGTGCCTCGTTTCACCTCCAATTGGTCTCATACCAATTGAAGTTACACATTTAAAGTTATTGACTAAATTGTATACTGCCTTTAATTACTTTGCTTATACATGTATCCATTACACATTTAATTGCTATATGTCCACTCCCCTTACAATTTCTGTTTTGGTACATTACCAAAAATCATATTCCACTTCACTTAAATGTCACTTTGGGCAGATTGCAATTATCCTCAATACACCAATTAAACTCACATTTACAAGTTCTAAGTATAATCACATATACCCTAAACATTACAAATTTTTACATACACTTACACAATCAATCTATACACATATCCATCAATTCTCAAGGTCAATATTCTGCCAATACTTTCATGAACATATACATTTATCCAAGAATCTCAAGGCTGCCGAAAACTTCCTCAACACCAAAATATCCTACAATTCATCAATTTCCATCCAAGTGCAAAAATCACCATATACATATGAAGTAATTTACTAGGATATTAAATCACCATAACCAACATCATTTCTCATCAAATATATGCACAATATTTCATCAAATACATAACTCCATGGCTGTCCAAAATAAACATCTCAATAATTCTTCAAACCTAAAAATTTTCTTCACAAAACCAACACCCATAACATGAACACAAAGTTTAACAAAGCTATCTTCAAAAATGCTAACTTACCTTATGGTTGAAACTTGCCAAACCTTGATTAAACTTCTTAAATTTGGTATCAAGCTCTTCCTTATGATGTGTAGACAAACTTTCATGAAGAACCCTAAGTGATTGGAGTTGAAATGGAGGAGTTAGGAGAGCTCATGCAAAACGCCCATGGAGATTTTCTTTCTCTTCAATTCGGCTAGGTTGGGAAAATGGAGAAGATGAAGTTTCTGCTGGATATAGTGGACTTACATCAGCACATTTTATTGTTTAATTAAATCATTAGTGGCCCACTCACACTAATTTAACTATATAATAAGCTTACATGTGTTATTTACACATTTTTCACTCCATTTTGGCTATTTGTATTAGGTACCCTCAATTTAATTTTTCATTTTATTTTCTAAGTGTAATATTATTTATTTTTAGTAGAAATTTAGGTCAAAAGACAATTCGGGATGTCAAATGACCATAATGCCCCTGTTCGGGTTGCATTCCCTATTTTTCGGTAACACCGGGTTTTGTCTGTTTTTCGATTTCTCACTTTTCTTTGTACTAATTATTTAATTTTTCTTTGATCTTCCTAATGATATTTATTCTTCTATAAGGGTCTATTTACGTCCAAAAAATGTTTTCCAGGGTTCCCCGCAGTCCAGGGCTAGTCAACGGTCCACGCCGTGACTTCACGATCACCCATCGCTAGGGTTCCCGGCTCGCTTAACTTGGTTACATTTCTTTGCTATTATTTTTCCTTTGTTTTTCTTGTATTTTCTTTTCTTGTATTTCATTATTTTATGTCTCCTCACTCATATTGAAGTGTAGTTCTAGGCATCCTAGCTATCCGGACAACACTGGTCACCGAAGCAGTAGAACGCACTATCGAACTTTGGGGTGTTACAACTCTCCCCCCCTTAAATAAATTTTGTCTCAAAATTTTACCTGGCATTAGTCTCTGAACAGCTGTGGGTGCTGTCTCCTCATATCCTCTTCACGTTGCCAAGTAGCTTCCTGGCCTGAATGATGGTTCCACAGCACTTTAACCAGGTGTATCTGTTTATTCCTCAGCTGCTTCACCTCATATGCCAGAATTTTTATGGGTTCTTCCTCATATGAGAGGTCTGGATTTTCCTCTATCTCTTCAAATGATAGTACATGAGATGGGTCAGATCTGTACCTCCTTAACATGGACACATGGAAGACACTGTGTATCCTTGCTAGCTCTGGAGGTAATGCCAACCGATATGCCAAAGGACCCACTCTTTCCAGAACTTCATATGGTCCGATGAAACGAGGACTCGCTTTCCTTTCTGCCAAATCTCATAATCCTCTTCCAAGGAGAAACTTTGAGGAATACCTTATCACCCACTGCGTACTCAATATCTCTTCTTTTCAGATCAACATAGGACTTCTGACGATCTGATGTAGCCTTAAGTCTATCTCTGATCAATCTGATCTTTTCCTCTGTCTGCTGAATAATTTCTGGCCCAATCATCTTCCTTTCACCTACCTCATCCCAACATAGGGGAGTTCTGCACTTTCTGCCATACAAAGCTTCATATGGAGGCATCCCAATGCTTGATTGGTAGCTGTTGTTATAAGCAAACTCAATCAAAGGCAAGTGTGTATCCCAACTACCTTCAAATTCAATCACACAAGCCCGTAGCATATCCTCCAATGTCCGATAACCCTTTCAGGTCGCCATCCGTCTGCAGGGTGGAATCTTGTCTTTGAAGTTCAATCTAGTTCCTAGGGCTCTCTCAAGACTACCCGAATCTAGAAGTGAACCTAGGATCTCTGCCGATACAATTGATACGGCACTCCATGCAATTTTACTGTCTCATATATGTACAATCCGCCAATCTTTCCAGGCTATAGTCCATCCGAACTGGTAAAAAGTGAGCAGACTTGGTCAATCTGTCAACTATAACCCATATTGCATCATGACTACTCTATGTCCTTGGAAGTCCTGTAACAAAATCCATAGTTATTTGTTCCCATTTCCACTCTGGTACTGATAAAGGATGTAACAAACCAGCTAGAACTTGATGTTCTGCCTTTATTTGCTGACAAGTTAGGCATTTGGAAACAAATTCAGCTATATCCCTCTTCATGCCCATCCACCAGTAATGCTCTTTCAGCCCTCTGTACATTTTAGTTCCACCAGGGTGCATAGCAAATGGAGATTCATGTGCTTCCTTCATAATGATCTGTCTCAATTCCACATCACTAGGAACGCACACTCTGCCCTGATGTAGCAATAAACCATCATCTCTCACAGAGAATTCAGGTTTCTTGCCCTGCTGGACTTCTTTCAGTAGCTTCTGATATTTTTCATCACTCTGAGCAGCCATTTTGATCTGATCAATCAACACTGGCTGTACATGCCATGCAACTACTGTCTATCCCTCATCATCAATCTCTAAACTGGCATGCTGTGCTTTCAATTCACATATCATGGACAAAGGTGAAACTCTGAGACTTGCCATAGTCTTGCGACTTAAGGCGTCAGCCACCACATTTGCTTTTCCTGGCTGATAGTCTATTAAGCAATCATAATCTTTGATGAGTTCTAACCATCTCCTCTGTCTCAAATTCAATTCCTTCTGGGTGCCTAAGTACTTCAAGCTCTTGTGATCTGTGTAAATGTAGCATTTCTCTCCATACAAATAGTGTCTCCAGATCTTCAGAGCAAAAACAATAGCTGCTAACTCCAGGTCATGTGTTGGGTAATTCCTCTCATGCAGTTTCAGCTGGCGTGATGCATAAGCAATGACATTCCGATCTTGCATCGAGACACGCCTAACCCATTGTGAGAAGCATCACTATAAATCGTGTATTCTTTACCCGAGTAGGTAAAGTGAGAACTGAGCTTCATCAAACACCTCTTCAACTCATCAAAACTTTGCTGGCATTTATCACCCACGAAATTTTACATCTTTCCGGCGCTTGGTCATGGAGAAGATAACATAGAGAACCCCTTCACAAACCGACGGTAATATCCAGCTAAACCCAGAAAACTGCGAATTTCTGTGATATTCCTGGGCGGCTTCCAATTAAGGATAGCTTCTACCTTGCTGGAGTCTACCTTGATCCCTTCAGCTGACACAACATGTCCCAAAAAGGAGATTTCACACCAAAATTCACACTTCGACAATTTGGCGTATAGTTGTTTCTCCCTTAAAGTCTGCAGTACAATCCGCAGATGTCTGTCATGCTCTTCTGCATTCCTTGAATATATCAAAATGTCATCAATAAACACCACCACAAATTGATCAAGATATGGTCTGAAGATAGTGTTCATCAGATCCATGAAAGCAGCTGGAGCATTTGTTAACCCGAATGGCATTACTAGAAACTCATAGTGGCCATATCGAGTTCTGAAAGCAGTTTTTGGAATACTCTGCTCTTGCACCTTCAACTGATAGTAACCAGATCGCAAATCAATTTTGGAGAATACAGCTGCACCCTTCAACTGATCAAACAGATCATTAATGCGAGGCAATGGATATCTGTTCTTTATTGTCACCTTATTCAACTGCCGGTAGTCAATGCATAAGCGGAGAGTACCATCCTTCTTCTTAACAAATAACACTGGTGCTCCCCAAGGTGACATACTAGGGCGGATGAAGCCCTTTTCAAGTAGTTCTTGCAATTGTATCTTCAACTCCTTCAACTCTGCTGGTGCCATTTTATATGGCGTTATGGAGATTGGATCCACACCAGGCATAACATTAATTTCAAACTGCACTTCTCTTTCCGGAGGTAATCCTGGCAATTCATCAGGAAACACATCCGAAAGTCATGTCTTGTAGGGATGTCCTTCAATGCCGACTCCCACTTGGGTGTCTACCACATGTGCCAAGTAGGCTTCACACCCTTTACGATCATTTTTCCGGCTAGTGCAGCGAAATGAGGTTTGATGGCAATAACTGCCTCTCCCCATGTATTACCACATCACTATACTGAGGAAGGCCAAAAGTGATTGTCTTCAGCCTACAGTCAATCATGGCATGATGCCTAGCTAACCAATCCATGCCCAAGATGATATCATAATCTCTGAAGGGCATTTCAATGAAATCAGACAGGAAAGTGTGTCCTTGGATCACCAAAGGACAATCTCTATAAATTCTATTAACCCTGACTTCCTGTCCTAGTGGACCTATTACTAGCACCTCAAAGTCCATTTTTGTACATGGAACATCAATGCAATCAATGATGCTAGCACTCACATAAGAATGGGTAGAGCCCGGATCAAATAACACAAACACATTTTGGTTAAAAGTTGAGAAGGTACTAGCCACAACATCAGATGTCTCGGCATCTTCCCTCTGTCTCATTGCATACATTCTGACCGGAGCACTGTCTTGCTCAATGTTTCATCGTGCCTTGGCTGTCACTGGGTTACCTCTACCCCCGCCTACCTGCTAGGTGGTTGTGAACTGGTGACAGTGGCTCAATCGACCCTTCGCAGAGTAGGAGGTGGTCCAACTCTGCGACTCTTTGGTGCAGTCCTTGGCAAAGTGTCCTGTGCCTCCACAGTTATAACAGGCTCCAATAGCCTTATAGCATATCCCACCATGATTTTTTCCACAAGTTTCACATTGGCGGGGAGGGTAGGAACTTTTGGTACTTTGCTGACCAGATAGGGGAGGTCTCTGTCCTGAATATCTTCCCCTACCCGATTTCTTGCCACCTCTGCCATGTCCCCCATGGTTCTTCCTCATCCCAGTATGACCACTGGAACTTTGTTCTACTGACTTTCCCTCTTTATCTGTCTTCTCCGATTTCTTTTTCTCAGGAGCAGTCTCAAACTCAATTCTTTCCAACTCTAGGGCTTGAGAAATAAGTTCAGAGAAGTTAGTGTGTTTGAAGCCGATTACTTGTACTCTGATACTGGGCTTCAAGCCAGTTTCAAACCTCTTGCATCTCTCCCTGCTGGTAGAGAGTAGACTTATTGCATAATGGCTAAGGCGGGAAAATTCTCTTTCATACTCAGCCACTGATTTGTTCCCCTATTTCAGACTTAGGAACTCTTGCAGCTTCTGGTCTACATAAGCATCAGGGACATATTTTTGTCTGAATTCCCTGAGAAAGTCATTCCAGGTCAGCACTGCAGGTTCTACCAAACTGTGGGGAATGGTTTTCCACCAGTCATAAGCATCCCCCTGTAACAACGACACTGAGTATTCAAATCTGAGCTCCTCTGTGCAATGCAGTTTTTTGAATACCCTATCCATCCTCTCTAACCACTGTTCAGCTTCTAGAGGATCTACTATCCCTTTAAACTCTGTAGCTCCATACTTCATCAATTTATCATACTGCCTGGTAGGAGATTGTGGTTGTATCACTGGTGTCTGTATTGGGACTTGAGTAGGCACATTACCAGCCATTTGTTGGAACATTGCAGCCATCTACTGAGCGAACTGAGCAGGAAACTACGGTACTGCAGGGGCTGGTGCAGCTGAACCACTAACATTTTGTAGGCCTGGGGCATCCCCTTGCACTTCAGCCTCAATAGATTGATCGACTGAACGATCACCCTCTTCCATAGTCAATGTGAGGATTTTAGATCTCCTGAACAAATAATACAAGGATATTTCCTCCCGTTAGTGCATATTTATAATGTAATGTACTGTATGTATCAAACAATGATATTGAACAGTTGTACTATGAAGAAAGAATATTCAATTAACAGATGAAAATAGAATTTAAAAACTTTACTCTGATACCACTAAAACATGTCACACCCTACCCCTCTGTAAGGCATAACATGATCCCGTAGTATACCTAATGAATTACCAACTCTGTCTACTGATAACCCATTAAATACACTACAAGGGATTTTAAAAACTTTTCTTACTTCTTTTACAGTGGTGAGCACTATTTACAGGTATTAAAAACTTTTGTAAACTGAAGTGATAGAACTAACATATTTGAATTATTTGGAATTTCTGTAAAAATTTTGGCAGAGTGCCATCTGTATTTTGGATAAAACAGTTCTTCAGAAAACCTGTAAAAAAAAACACTTCAATAATTTCCAAATCTCAACTTCAACATTTTTCTCAACTCAACACATTTCTCAAGTCAAATTCACAGTAATTTTTCAAGGACTGAGATAGAGAAAATATAATACAATTTTTACAAGTTAAAATATCTCATAATTATTTTACAACTTCAATGTACAATTTTTATTTACAACTGCTCAAAACCAACAACAATATGTACATACAGTGAACATACATTACATTACAAAATACAAAATACTGGTATACTCATTATACCCGGTAGTCTCTCGCTGGAGGTACTAGCAGCCTAGTCTGCTGCCCTGTTTATCTGTCTACCTGCGATAGCAATAAAAAGCTATCGCTGAGACAATGTCTCAGTGGTGCACAACATTAACCAAAAACAATTTAAATCACAATTCATAAATCATATAAATAGTGGATACTTAAAACCATAGTTAATTTCAAGACAATAATTGTCAATCAGAATTTAAACTCCATTTCTCAATATCACAATAAATTTCAATAAGTCAGATCATGGTTGAATTCAAAAGACAGTATATGTCAATAAGAGTTTAAATTCATTTCACAATCTCACAATACAAATCAATAAATCACACACAGCTTTAATCATGTTCCCAAGTTCAATTCATCCCAAAAGCCGATGGCTAATGAGGTATTCAATTCATCCCAAAAGTCAATGACTAATGAGGAATAACATAGCTAGCTAGCAAAAATATGAGTACTCATTCTATTCGTCCTCAACAGGCACACACCTCAACACTTCAGCCAGAGAGGGAATTCAATTCATCCCACTAGACAAGCTAGCGAGGAATACAATCAATGTACATGATAGTGTGGTTTCAAACCAATTCTGATGCTTTTCAATCAATAAGTATCCATCAAATATCATTCAAACCATTTTTCACAATTTCACAACTTAAAACAATAATATGCAATAGTCATAATTTATTTCAATTGAAAATAATTCAAAAGAAATAGTTGTTGTGCACAAACACAATTTAAAACAATAACATACAATTAATCATATGAAATATTATTCAAAGCAAAATCAGTTGAAAACTAGTTGTGCACAAACCTCTGATAACTGTCTCCGGGTCTGGACTCAGTATTTCCTTCCCTTTTCCTGAGTCTTTGGTAACTGAGAAACACAATTTGAAGTGTTTCAGTACTAAATTAAACTGTCTCTAACGATAATGTTCGATAAGTAATTCACTGAAGGCTATTATTTGCTCAATTACCTAATATACAGACCCTCGATGCGTTTTAGGTAAATTAGGTTTTAGTGTCCTTTATATGTCACATTCGATAGGGTTTTAGGGTTGGTACGTTTTACCAAACTCATTTCCTTGTATACTGCGTTTCCTTGCATTTTATTGCAAATTGCTGGATTCCGGGATACTAGTTTGACCTAGCCGGACGACCTAGTTCCCTCGGTTTTCGGGTTTCGGTCAAAACTACAAACTTTTAGATCTATGTCTTATGGAACGCAGGGCAAAATTTTAGGTCAATCTGAGTTAAGTAGACCAAGTTATGGTCATTATACTATTGCTGGTCAATTGGCATCAAATTAGGTCAATTTTAGGTCAATTTGGTCAACTCTGGCTCGGCCAGTTTTTGGACCCGAACTTGTGCAAGCTTTTTGACTTGCTTCTGGTCATTTATGGGCTTTGGTGTCTTCATAAGACTTGTAGGTATGGGTCTTAACTATTCATGTTTAAAATTTCAGGTCAATTAGACCTGTTTTGAGTGAGTTATGGCCTAAACACTAACTGCTGCCCAAATGGTCAGTTTTTAGGTCTCAATTGCACTTAATCCGAATTGGTCATTTTTCATATCACCTTGCAAGCAGAATTTTGGTATGCTTTCTAAATGAAAGTTGGCACATTTTGTGCCTAGTTTCACCTCCAATTGGTCTCAAACCAATTGAGGTTACACATTTAAAGTTATTGACTAAATTGCATACTGCCTTTAATTACTTTGCTTATACATGTATCCATTACACATTTAATTGCTATATGTCCACTCCTCTTACAATTTCTGTTTTGGTACATTACCAAAAACCATATTCCACTTCACTTAAATGTCACTTTGGGCAGATTGCAATTATCCTCAATACACCAATTAAACTCACATTTACAAGTTCTAAGTACAATCACATATACCCTAAACATTACAAATTTTTACATACACTTACACAATCAATCTATACACATATCCATCAATTCTCAAGGTCAATATTCTGCCAATACTTTCATGAACATATACATTTATCCAAGAATCTCAAGGCTGCCGAAAACTTCCTCAACACCAAAATATCCTACAATTCATCAATTTCCATCCAAGTGCAAAAATCAACATATACATATGAAGTAATTTACTAGGATATTAAATCACCATAACCAACATCATTTCTCATCAAATATATGCACAATATTTCATCAAATACATAACTCCATGGCTGTCCAAAATGAACATCTCAATAATTCTTCAAACCTAAAAATTTTCTTCACAAAACCAACACCCATAACATGAACACAAAGTTTAACAAAGCTATCTTCAAAAATGCTAACTTACCTTATGGTTGGAACTTGCCAAACCTTGATTAAACTTCTTAAATTTGGTATCAAGCTCTTCCTTATGATGTGTAGACAAACTTTCATGAAGAACCCTAAGTGATTGGAGTTGAAATGGAGGAGTTAGGAGAGCTCATGCAAAACGCCCATGGAGATTTTCTTTCTCTTCAATTCGGCTAGGTTGGGAAAATGGAGAAGATGAAGTTTCTGCTGGGTATAGTGGACTTACATCAGCACATTTTATTGTTTAATTAAATCATTAGTGGCCCACTCACACTAATCTAACTATATAATAAGCTTACATGTGTTATTTACACATTTTTCACTCCATTTTGGCTATTTGTATTAGGTACCCTCAATTTAATTTTTTATTTTATTTTCTAAGTGTAATATTATTTATTTTTAGTAGAAATTTAGGTCAAAAGACAATTCGGGATGTCAAATGACCATAATGCCCCTGTTCGGGTTGCATTCCCGATTTTTCGGTAACACCGGGTTTTGTCTGTTTTTTGATTTCTCACTTTTCTTTGTACTAATTATTTAATTTTTCTTTGATCTTCCTAATGATATTTATTCTTCTATAAGGGTCCATTTACGTCCAAAAAATGTTTTCCAGGGTTCCCCACAGTCCAGGGCTAGTCAACGGTCCACGCCGTGACTTCCCGGTGCGGTCCCCCATCGCTAGGGTTCCCGGCTCGCTTAATTTGGTTACATTTCTTTGCTATTATTTTTCTTTTTTTTTTTTTCTTGTATTTTCTTTTCTTGTATTTCATTATTTTATGTCTCCTCACTCATATTGAAGTGTAGTTCTAGGCATCTTAGTTGTCCGGACAACACTGGTCACCAGAACAGTAGAACGCACTACTGAACTTTGGGGTGTTGCATTTTTTAAATACTTCAATTTTTTTAATTTTTAATTTACCCTACATAGAATTATATATAAATATATATATAAATAAATATATATATATATATATATATATATTTATATATATATATATATATTTATATATATATTTATATATAATAAAAATTCATTCAATCATTAACCTAACTTTTTACCTATAGTGCTATATTTTTTTCTAATAATTACTTAATAAATATAAAAATATGAATGGAAGAATTTATGAAGTGATGAAATTATTTTTTTATTTTTTAATTTATAATAAATAATATTATCATATTAAAATATTAGTTTAGTATAATTCTTATTTCAAAAAATATTTATATAGATAAAATTCCTAAATCATAAACAATTTTGTTGATAGTAAATGATAATATGTAATTTAAAGGCTTAATATAAAAAAAAATTTACAAAATTTTATAATTATAGCTAATTTTTTAAAACAATTTTAGCATGGTTTAAATTATTTTTGAATCTATAGTCAAAGTTGAGTTAAATCAGTTAACTTAATATAGTTTTGATTGTTAGTTTCTCTTTCAGTCATAATTTTGATTATCATTTTATTAAATTTTAACTGATTACTAAAAATAATTGATATCAAAATAATATATAAAAATAAAGATAGAAGTAAAAAAAAAGATATTATAATTGTTATCAAAAGGTAATTATTATTCTAATATTTTTTTTATTATTAAAATTTAATTATTACTTATTTATATTTTATTTGTGTGATTTTATTAGTATTTAGGTTGAAGTAATAATCTTTAATCTTATCATTATATATGAAAAGTTAAAAAAAAATTATATAAAAATAAATTAAATCACAAATAATGAGCATAAGAAACTAATATATAAAAAACTAGTATATATAAAAGTGGGAAGGGGAACATTTGAATTGCCAAAAATACAATTATATTTTTTTATTATTTAAATTTATTATGAAATTTATATAAATTTAAAATTCTTAATCATTTATATTTAACTTCTACTTAATTAAATTTTTTATTACAATCTAATTAATTTATTTTAAATAAAATAAGATTATCTTAAATTGAAAAAAAAAATTCTAAATTAATTATATATATATATATATATTATCACGTTAAAGCATATATGGTGCATAAGACATGATGGTGACTCATATGCCATTAAGTTACAGACTGAAGAATTTGGTGTGAAAATTTTGAAATTTTGGGCTATATTTAATCTTAAATGTCCTGTGATTTGTTTTAAGGGCTATTGAGATCTTGCCGTCTGTGGATGTGGATTTGAAGAGGATAGCTACTAAGGTTTCGGAGAAGGCTAAAAAAAATCTACACCAGTGAATAAGTTATTTTTTGTTGCTTTCTTTAATAATCAATTATCTTATGGTAATGATGATATAATACATTTTCTATTTAATTTGTTCTACAATGTTTCTTTTCTATATATATATATAACTTTCAAGTATATTTAGACTTTTCAAATTTCATTTATGCTAGGGAGTATTGCTCAAGCAGCCTTTTTGAACTAAGAATTTACGTATCGTATCAATAGTTCAAACATAAAAGCTAAAAACTTTTAAGTGTTTAAAACGTTTTTAATTTTTTAAATTAACGAGGAAGATTTATAAACAAAAGTTCGCCATGCTAATAAAATGTTAAAATTTGACAATAAAGAACTAAAAATTTCGCCATGCTAATAAAATAAGGGCAAGAAAATAGAATCGAGTTAATTGTTCTCCATTCCATTATAACTTAAATGTGTGAAAATTTAGAGTACTGGCAAACAAAAGTTCGTTATAACGTAAAAATTTTTATAAATTCATAAGTCATATAGTTAAATTATAAATATTATCTTAAAAAACAAAAATGATTATATCTAAAAAAAATTGTATCAAACAAGTATATTAACGAAGTTAATGATTTAAACACTACATTCAACCTATAATTTGAAACCAACTAATTTGTTGCAACAGTGTCATCGAAGAAACCAAAAGACTACATATATAAAATTATGTATTATTTTATATATTTTGTTCTCTCAAATTTTTAATAATATAAATAGTATGTACTATTTTATTATATTACATGTGAAAATTAATAAAAAATTATACATAAAAAAAATTAAATAATGAGTACGTATGACAGGTACAAACTATAATATATATATATATATTTATATACGGAAAAGAGGAGACCAATTTGATTGCTAAGAATATTCTTGAGTCTTTATATTCTTTATAATTATATAATTTTCATGATTTAAATTAATTTTAACTTTTATATAAGTTTAAAATTTTTACCCCCACTTATATATAACCTCTACTTAATTCAAAATAAAATTTTATAACAACAATATTTAAAAATAAAATTTCATATTTAAAAAAAAAGTTAATATGGAAGTTTTTTTTAAAAAAATTTTGATAAATGTTTAGTTAACTAAAAAAATTATAAATTAACCTTTTTTTCTAGAAATAATTCAAAAGTTTTAATTTCTTTTTTTAAATATCAATATCCAATTGCATTTAAAACCCAAAGTGTTATGAAAATTTAGACTTGTGAAAAATATGAAGTAATACTTTTGTAGTTGATGTGTACTTTTCGCAAGTGCACAGGCCGTACCAAATAATAGAGTATCATTTCCACGAGCAATTATTTATAAATACTAAATTATGGTTGTTTTGATTATTTAGACTAATAAAAATTTATAGGAGAACTAAATTAATTAAATGCGATAATTTAAATGAAAAATAAAAAAAATAAACAATCAGTAATATAGATAAATTCTTAACTAAGTAAAATTTAATTAAATTAATAATGAATAAACAAGAACAAAAGTTCATTAATAATAAAAGTAATTTCAGAGTTGGGGTTCATACTTTATACCAAATAGGATTTGACTAGGTTCATCTAATTTTTTAAAAAATCCATGGTTTGAAGGTGGCTAATTCTAATATCCGTTGATTTCTTTCTCAAGCAAACCATATAGTATTTTAAGAAAACCAAACCCTACTCTCGTACGATGTTTGACTTACTCAAAACCCATTAAGCATTTTAATCAACCAATTAATCTTCTTAATCCCTAGTTTATCTCTAACACTAGGTAATTAAGTTCAAATCATTGATTATCTATTAATGATTTTCTCAAGCAAACCAAAGAGAGTTTTAAGAAAATCAAACCCTACTCTCATACGATGTTTGACTTACCCAAAACCCATTAAACTTTTTAATCAATCAATTAATCCTCTTAATCCCTAGTTTATCACTAACACTAGGTAATTAAGTTCAAAACCTTGATTATCTATTAATAATTTCACCTTTCAATCCTTTAATCAAAGATTAAAAACCATACTTAATGGGATCCAATACTAGGCAAGTCAATAAAGTACACAAGGAATGAATCAAAACTCATAAATATCATAAATCTGAATAAAACCCATTCAAATTCACAAATTAGTTCAAAATATTACAACCCAACTCTGAAATCTTAGAAAATCTACTCACTCATAGTGATATTTAGGGCCTATTTGACATTACTGTTGGAACTGCCATTGAAAAAATTATCTTTTTAAATATACTAGTTAGAATTTTTAAACTGCTTTTTTTAACATTTAAAATGATACTTTTATTTAGAAAAATAATTTTGACTTTCTAAACTCAATGCCAAACAAACATTTATAATGGAATCTCTCAAAATAAGCAAAAGAAATATGAAATAGAGCTAAGAGTAGAAAAGCCCATATGAGGAAAGTCCCAAAGCTCAAAAAATCTGCAGTTATAAGTCACTTTTGCAAGAGAAAATCCAGAAATGGTGTCTCTGTTTTCTTCACTTTGTCATGATCTTTTTCTTCCTTTCCTCCTTATTCTTTTTCTTTTCTTTTCTTTTCTTTATGGCTTGTTCTTGTTTGGCTTCCCCACTTCTAAAAAGAGAAAATAATGAATTTATATGTCTCTAAAAATTTGCCCTAAAATAGCTTAAAAGGGGATAAGAACAAAATGTACAAAAGCGGTGAGGTGTAAAAAATAATCCTCATCAGCATAAAAATCTGCCAGGCAACATGCCCCATATTGGATTTCAACATGCCTCTTGTGGAAGAACTGGTGAAGTCACATAGGGCATGTGACTTTGTCTGAAAATTGCTACCTCTCTTAACTTTTTGCCTTTGCTAAACTTAAGAAGTAGCATACCCCGTGGGACTTCTCAAGGAAATTTTGGCTTTCCTCCAAGCAAAATTTTTTTGACTTTTTCACTACTCTAAGCCTTTAAATAATGTCAAATTATTTCCATTTGCACATTTTTATCTTTAAATCACCTTAAAACCTATTAAAAACATGAAAATTTCAAAAATCAAATATAAAATATTAAAATTATCAATTTAACTAAATTAAAGACTAAAATGCTATAAAACACTAAAATAAAAAGGCAAAATGGATGCAAAATGACCCTAAAATGCCTATACAAAATATGTGTATTAAATTCCCCTAAACACAAACCCTTGCTTGTCCTCAAGAAAATTAAAAATAAAATATGCAATTGGGGTACCTTCTTCTAAGAATCATGAAAATCACTCATATAAGCTCTCAAGCTTACCTCTAGCCACCAAAAGATCATATGCTCACCGTCAAGGTATGAGAAATTCAATTCTGATCAAAGCTATTATCATTTAACCTTGGGTCAATTATCATCCTCATCAAACCCAAACCAATTAATTTCAAAGAGAACTCATGCCCAAATAGACTATGGAACCATCCATAAACTAAAATGTCTCTATATTGATGATGGAAATAGGTGAATGGATGAATATTTTCTAATCCCATAGGCAAATCAACTATTCCAATCTTCACTAATATAGCAATACACAAGCAAAGGATCAAAAGGTCTTTTAAGGGTTGTAATGGGACTAAGGGGTAATAATTTGACTAACAAAGAAAGAATATAAGAGAAACAAAGTATGAGAATAATTAAATTATTAAAAGATCAAGAAACACAAATATATATTTTCTTTTCTTTTTTTTCTTCTTCTTCTTCTTCTTCTTCTTCTTCTTCTTTTTTATTTTGAATCAAATGGGAGGAAGAACTTTACAATGAATCAACAATGCTAGCATAACAATTTTGAAATTTTTGAGGGACTATATAAATAACATTGAATTTGAATTTCATTTGTCACTTTTAATTCACCCCCAAACTCATTTCTTTATATAGTTGGATGGTGAGTTTCTTTTGACAATATCACTCAACAGCTACCATTTTTTACTTCAGTTACTTCTCTCATCTAGTTATTTCTTTATATATATATATATATTACTTTTTTTTAATTTTTTATGTAGTGTGTCTATCATTTAAACAATTATTCTCATTAAAGGTAGGTAGTGCTTAAGTTAAGGGCTAGGTGAAATTATGGGTACCAAGGAACTAAAGGGGATAAATGTAGGCTCAAATGGATTCCAAAGGGTAATTTTTAAGTGAGAGTTGGTTAAGGCTAAAATGTGGGTTTAAAATCCAAAAGAATGCCTAAATATTTCTTTTTCAAGTGCGTGCTAGGATTTTGCCTCAAAATGTCGAGAAGACTTATTCTAGGATTGGTGAGACACAATTAGCTACTTCTTACCCTAGAGTTTTCTCTGAGCACTCAAACTCAATGTAATTAATTGGGTGTGGGCTAAGAAGATATAAACCTAGGCAAGAATTTCAGAACCTTGCACCTATCTAGAACTTTCAATCTACCAAACCCTTTTAAAGGCAAGCTTAATTACTCTTCAAAGCAACTCTCACTCTTTTAAGAATTAGGTAAAAATTATTTTTATGCTATGCATGATCATAAAATGAGTGCAAAAATTAAATAAATGCTATATGCAATCTATATGGTAAGTATATGCAATTGTATGCGTGTATAGGTATATGCATATGTGTAAATTACTAAGAATGAATGAATGAAATGCAATGAATTAATGCAAATACTCCAAAAAGGAAAAAAATTTTGCAAAAATTTGGCCCATGCCCAAACTCAAATTAGATAATTTCCTCATTGGCTCAAATTAAATGGCAAAAGAGCATATGAATAAACAAATAGCTCAAAATATGTATAATTAGGAACTCAAAATGTTTAAAGTGCAATGGATAAGAAAATTGTTGCTCAAAAAGATATAAACATGAAAGTATAAGTGAATGTGTTCAAAAGAAATCCCAAAAGTATCAAAACATAACTTGTGTTACTAGACTTGTGAAATGACATGGGGCATGTTAAAGTATACGTGAAATGACACAGGACATGTTAAAGAAGAACATGCCCCATGTAGATAAGAGTATACCTAAAAACTGCCATGACTTGATTGCATAATAGAAAATGTAGCTGTAACATCCTCACTTTAGGCAGTTCCATACATTCTACTGTTCCAATGACTAAAGTCTGTTCGGACAGCTAGAATGTCTAAAACCACATTTAAACTAGAGTGAGGAGTCATAATTAAATTAAATAAAGATCTATTAAGGTTGAAGAAAAATAAAAGAAGTGGAATATAAATCAGTTAAATGAGTACAAGACACAGCGATGGGTAACCCCACTGGGAAGTGACTGTGGATTTAGTTGCTACTCCAAATTCATATGGGACCCTGTGAGACTTTTGTTTAAGACTTAATTGAGGAGTTTCTATGAATTAATAAGTTAAGAAAATGAAAGAAATAAGCACAAATAAGCAAATTAAAAGCTAAGATGAAAAATGAAATTAAGGACTTATTGGGTATTATGGAAAAGATGAACATAAACCCGGTAAGAGAAAAATTAGGCCAATTAAATTTAAAGATCTAACATTGACTTAAAGTGAGAGTAATTAAGTAAATAAAGTAGGATTAATTAAATTAATTAGGATTATAAAAATTAAACATAATTAGTTACTTAGTCAAAACCTAATGATGATTAATGTTCAAATATTTACAATTTTGCCATTCTTATTATTTACAACTTTGCCATTATATAATTTAATTAATATAAATATCAAATAAAGAGACAAAAATTAATAAAAAGTCATCTTCTTCATCAAATCAGCCGGCTAAACTCTCTCTCCATTTCTCTTTCACTTTGTTCCTCCATTAAAGCTTACAACCAAGCTTGAAACCCTAAAATCCTTCCACTAATCCTATAGGAAATTGAGAGAAAAATTGGTATTGAGCTCCAATTTGAAGAGAGCACACAAGAAATTCAAGGAATTTGGAAGTCTTGGTGAAAAGGAAGTGTGACCAAATCAAGGTAAGCCATGTTCTAAGCTTAGTTAATGGTGAATTCATGAATTCTAAGCTTGATTGTGAGATTTTCTTTTGAATTAATTGAAGTTATGGATTGTAATGAAGGAGGGGAATTTCGGTTTGGGTGAGACAAGTTGGAAGATCAAGTTTTTGGTTGATTGAAAGATTGATTGAAGTTAAATGAAGCTTGTGCACAAGGTTAATGCTATAGAACTTTTTATTTTTAAAGTTTATGGTAAATTAGATTAGGGTTTCGTGAAATTAGGGTTTTCAATTCTTATGACTTATTTAATGTGTTTATGCCTAAATTCAGACCATTTGGTATGTAATTGTTGTGAAATGTTGATGAAATGGCAAACCAATTTAGTGAATATAGTGTTGTGCCTTGGAAATGATTTTGGATAGCTTGAGTCTAGTGACTTCAATTGCTAATAACTTGAGTTACACAACTTCAATTATTGTGAAACTAAAGCCAAATTAAAGTTGAAACCCATACCTACAAGTTTTGTGTTTTGACCCAGACCAAATTCTTAGGGTAACTTGGTTGAACTTCTAGAGTAAATTAGAATTGCTGAATCTGGAATTTCTTACAATTTCAGCAAATTGCCTTGTGACCCCCATGCAGTAAATAGGGCATAACTCTCACTGTATAAATCCAATTGAGGTGATTCAAGATGTTCTGGAAACCTAAGATATAGACCTACAACTTTATTTCAGAGACCTTGCTCAAATTCTAGGTGTAAAATACTTAAATACTGAGTGCAAAATTGACCTAAAAACCTGGAAACTTGGAATCTGCATGGTACTGCATCTGTGAACCAGGGTTGATCTTTTAGCCATAACTCACTCTACAAAACCCTAAATTAAGTGATTCTTGAACCTGTGTAATCCTAAGACACAGGGGAACAATTCATGTGAGGAACACAAAGTTAAATTATGACTACAACTAATCCAAAATAGCTTGATAAAATGGGTTCAGAATCTGCCTGAATTCTGGAAAGCCTTGAAACTAGAAATTAGTCACTAGACCCATTTTGGTAAAATGGCTATAACTTGAGCTACATATATGCAAATTGAGTGATTTCAAAGCCAAAATAAACCTAAAACATAGATCTACAAATCTCATGAAGAAGGTACAGATTAATTCCTGCTATACCTTGGTCAAAATTGTTAAGGAAATTGAGGCAAAACTTTGGAAACTATGAAATGTCAATATAATGGCTTAAATTGTGAATGGTATTTAATGCCAATGGCATGATCTACATGAATGACTTGTGAAATTGTGTTTGGGACCTATGCTCCCACAATGAATGAAATGATGACATAATAATGAAATGTTGAGAATGTGGAATTGTTAACTATGATAATTAGCCCAAATATGCCTAGACAGTAGTATAAAGGTTAGATAGATTGGCATGCCAAGAAGGGATCAGATTAGCAGTACTGCATTTGGCTTTTATGCCCAGATACTATTGGCAGGCACCGAGTGTCCGATGCGGTTATCCTTTGTTCATGTTTACTTTGATGGCTTTTATGCCTAATTATATAGCATACCCCGTAGGTACCAATGCGTCTGGCAGTATGACGGTCTGAGACACCGAGTGTCCAGTGCCAGTAAAACCCACATATCCAGTCCAAACAGTTTGATTTAAGGTTACTTGGGCACTAAAACAAATTAAAGAAGTTTAATATCAAGATTAAAGAAACAAAAAGATCCCATGAAAATAAACATTCCAAAGGACATGAAATTATGGAATTAAGAGAAAAGTATGATAAATGATATTCAAAATAGTTATGTGGGAAACTAATGAAATGACTACAAATTGAGATGTATGAATTCTATATTCTCTCTTAAATGATTTATGAATAGTTAAATATGAATTATCCTTAATACACATAGAATGAAAATTATTTTCCTTGTATATTGTATTTTTATTATATTAGTGCATCACTAAGCAGAAATGCTTAGCGCAATGGTTTTTTCTCACGCAGGTTCTGGTGATAAGGTCCAATAGACATTGGGACAGGGAGTTGTGAGCTGATCTACAAAAGTGGTTACTATAACTTCTACTCGTTATTTTGGTAGGGCCCATTGGCTCTTATTGATGTATCTTCACATGTACTGTAATTAGATACAAACTTTGTAATTATAATTTTGAGTTGTATAAGATTATGTACATCATGTAAATAATGAAATGAAAGAAATTCATGAATAGAAATGTTTATGTGAATGAGTATGTTGAGATTTGTGATATTGAATGGTTATTGAATTGAGATATTCAAACAGGTTGATTATTTAACAGGTCAAACGTTAATAATACGAAGAAACCCTTGCAGTTTTTTCGTTAAAAATTCCTTAAATTAAACTATAATAGAATGAAATCGAGCAATAAATTAAATAAGATAAGATTAGGTGCTTTGATACAGAATGTGACATTCCTTTGCTTGGCCACACTATAGATCGGGTAAAGGGGTGTTACATTTAGTGGTATCAGAGTAAGGTTTAGGCGTTCCTAGACCTAGATAGATAGAAGAACATAGAGTGCATGTCATGCATTGCATCCATTAAGAGTCGAGGTAACACTGATACAGATCTATTTTCCTATCTATTTAGGTTAAAGAATGGAATTTGAATCACAGAGGGCTATTGTGGAAGAAGTAGAAAGTCATGCCCCTGCTAGAGATTGGGATAGAGGTGTAACGCCCTCACTTGAGGTAATCCATACATGCTACTGTTCCGATGAACTAATATCTATTTAGACAGCTAGGATGTCTGGAACTACACTTAAACTAAGGTCAGAAGACATAAATTGACTGAATAAAGACCAAGAAAAATCAAGGAAATTTGAAAAAAACAAAGTGCAACTTGGTTAAAGGAGTTGGAGTCACGGCGAAGGGTGACCGTACTGGGAAGCGAGTGTGAAGACAGTTGCTGACCCTAGACCCATGAGGAACCCTGTGAAATAAATATTAGGGCTAATTTAAAGGTTTTGTAAGGATTAAATGACATTAAAAATATGAAAAAAAATTTAAGAAAATTAAGTCAATCGGTACAGACAAATATAACCCGATAAGCACAATGAATGACATTTTGGTCATTTTACTCTCATTGTTGAATTTTAACCTAAATGTCAATTAAAAATGAGAGATATTAAAACACATAAAATGAATTTAAAATCATGAATTTGCATTATGGAAATGAGAAAAGAAGAGAAAATAAAAGAAAAGAAAATTTAAATGTGTTATGGCATAAGCATGATGTCATAGTGACATCATTAAAATTTTCAACCAATTAAAATTTAACAAATATATATAAAGAAATAAGAAGGGAATTTAAAAGAGAGAGAAATGGTCTTCTTCTTCCTTAGTCCCTCATGGCTGAACCACCATAGATAAATTCCACCATTGCTTTTCTTTTCTTCTCACTTAATTTCCCATGCAGTTCCACCCTAAAACTCATACCTTCCTTCATTAAAAGTTACTCCTACACCTTAAGGAAGCTGTAGGCAGCCAAGGAAGAGAGAAATATCAAAGTTTTCACAAGCTTGGAATTTTCTTGATCAAGGTTAGTGCCTATTCTCTCTTCCTCCCTTTATTAAACTTTAAATTGAAGTTAAGATGAGTTGATTGTGCATAGAAAATTAAGAAAACAATGAATTTGTGAGGTGATCAAATTTTCGGCAGCCATGAGACATGAGGATATAATGAGTTTAATTGATAATAAATCTGCCTATGGATGGTGTTTGATATGTATAATTGATAGCCATGATGATTAGATGCGAGTTATATGAATTGAGTAATGTTAAGTTAGGGTTTTGACCTAACTTTGGGACTTTTGTGTTATGGCTTGAAATTGGCATGGTTGAGATTAATTGTTGTCTATTAGAAGTGCTATGAATGTCATTTGAAGCTTGGGAGATTGGAGGAATTGAAAATTTGGGAGTGTGTTTTCATGCAGGTTTTGGGACCAATGAGTCCAGTGTGAATATTGAGCCATAACTAGAGTTATGTTGCTCTAATTGGTATGAGGCCAATTGGAGATGAAAATAGGGTCAAAATTCCCCATTTTTCATGAAGAGACTATGCCTAAAAACTGTCCCCAGCTTGACCTAAAAACTGCTTGAAGTCGGGTAACCCTAACCTAAACCCAGGAAAATGACCAAATAAATAGTACATGTTCAAATGGCCATAACTCACTCTAGAAAGGTCAGAATGACCTATTTTTGAACCATTGGAAAGGTTAGACATAGGAGCACATTTTTCATGGAGAACATAGAGCCTAATTCTGCCTTTAACCAAACTAAATTGCTAGCACAAGCTAAGTCAAAAAAACTGTAGATTTGCTAGTCACCTCTACAGTCAGTTTTGGGGAAGGCCCATGTATATCTAATTTTGTTTCTTTTTGTTCATTGTATATAAGCACAGGATGTAAATCATTTTGACTTAAAGTTTATAAATTATTGTATATGAATTTCCATATGAATGAAATGAAGTGCATTGCTCGAAACCTTATGAGCATTATTGAATGACATGGCACTTAGGAAATGGAAATCAATATTGATTATTTTCAGCAGGTGAATAGTAGACTCTGCCATATGCTAATAAAACAGAGGAGGTTCTGTTTGAATCTCCATAAAAATAAACTGAGATAAAAAAAAATTTCTACACATGAGATAATACTAGGAAATGGACATTAAATTAATAATGTACACTACAAGACAAAATAGGGTGCTCCGGCACCGAATGTGGCACATCTTGCTCGGCTACACTGTAGACGGGTAAGGGGGCTCACATTTAGTGGCATAAGAGCAAAGGTTTAGGCAGTCCTAGACCTAGATAGATAAAAAGAGACAGTGTGCACAACATGCATGTGCCTTTAATTAGAGTCAAGGTGACACTAATACAGATCTGTTCTTTGTATGTTTTATAGGATCGATGGCATCCGATCCCTCAGAGCACGGGTCTCCTAGACTGGTTGAGGAGGAGGTAGAGTCTCATGCACCTGTACCTGCTCCTAGTCGAGAGCGAAGTAGTAGAGCAGAGTCATCGCATGGTGCTATAGGGAGAGCACAGCAGGCCTTCCTAGAGCAAATGACTAAGATGCTCCATCAGATTACCGGAGCTATACCTCAGCTACAGCCACCTCCACCTCCATAGCCACAGCCGCAGCCACTGCCACCACCACCACCACCTCCACAACTATAGCTGGTGCAGAGGTCCCCACTCGAGAAATTACAAAAATATGGGGCCATTGATTTTAAGGGTAAGAAGGAGGATGACCCAGCCACTGTAGAGTACTGACTAGAGAGGACAAAAAGGGTATTGCAGCAGCTACACTGCACCCCAGAACAGCAATTGGAGTATGCATTGTCACTACTTCAGGAGGATGCGTATCAGTGGTAGGTGACAGTGTCGAGAGTAGTAAAGCCTGCCCAGATCACCTGGGAATTCTTTCTGACTGAGTTCAGAAAGAAATATATCAGCCATGTATACCTAGAAGCTAGAAGGAGAGAATTTCTGGCATTGAGATAGAGGCAACTTATAGTATCCGAATATGAGCGAGAATTCATGAGACTTAGTAGATATGCATGAAAGATAATGCCCACAGAGGCTGATAGATGCAGGAGGTTTGAGGACGGACTAAATGACAACATCAGACTGATAGTTACATCTCACCATTTCATAGACTTCTCCTTGTTAGTAGCATCAGCTCTTAATGTGGAGAGAGTCAGAGATGAGGAGCAGTCCAGGAAAGATCGACAGCATAAAAGGGGTTCTGATCCGCCAATCTGGGCCAAAGAACCACTGATAGTAAGAAGCCCAAGGGGATTAAGGGTCAGACTTAGGGCTGAGGTAAGAAGTAGAGATCTCAGTTTGCTTCGAGGAGAGGAGGACAGTCAGGTGTATCAATTGGTAGTTCTCTAGGTGCAGCTACACGGGGATCAGCCCCTATACCAGCCTGTACTCATTGTGGGAGGAACCACCGAGGAGAGTGTAGATTGTTGACTAGGGGATGCTTCAGATGTGGGTCCACAGCCACTTTTTGAAGGATTGTCCACAGAGGAGTGCTTTCACTGCTCCACCCCAGACAGAGAGGTCTACCTCAGTAGTATAGAGGGGTAAAAGACTTGCGAGGCCTGATACAGTTGGTACCTCATAGAGGCCTACTGCAGAGACTGTCGAGAGGCAGGAGGCCAAGGTAACACCCCCTGCTCATTCTATGAGAGCTCGAGAGAAGCCAGATCCAGCAGATGTCATTCAGGGTACTTTTTCTCTTTATGACATGTCTGTTTATGCTTTGATAGATCCTAGTTCCACACACTCTTATATGCGCATCACACCACCGGATAGTAGAAGGGTACAGATAAAGGAGTTAGAAGAGGAAATATTGGTCACAAACCCTTTAGGCCATAGTGTTATAGTGAAGAATGTCTATAAGGGTTGTCCTATGAGGATACAGGGTTATGAGTTTCCGGCTGACTTGATTGAACTACCATTCCATGAGTTTGATGTGATACTGGGAATGGATTGGTTATCACGTCATCAGGCGATGGTAGATTGTCGGCTGAAGAGGATTTCATTATAGATAGCAGATGGGGATGAGATTACAGTTGTGGGTGAAGGAATGGGTTGTCTTTCTACCATTATATTAGCCACAGCAGCCAGGAGATTGATAAGGAAGGGCTATGAGGCTTTCTTAGCACATGTGGTAAGGAAGGGCTGTGAGGCTTTCTTAGCACATGTGATTGACACCAAGAAGACTAGCCCGAGTTTACAGGATATCCCCACTATATGTGATTTTTGGATGTATTTTTGGAAGAGTTACCGGGTTTACCACCTGAGAGAGAGGTGGAGCTTGCTATAGAGGTTATGCCGGGTACTGCACCAATTTTCATTGCTCCGTATAGGATGGCACCCACTAAACTGAGAGAGTTGAAAGTTCAGTTATAGGAGCTACTAGATAAGGGTTTCATATGCCCTAGTGTGTCACCCTGGAGAGCACTGGTGCTGTTTGTGAAAAAGAAGGATGGTACCCTTTGACTTTGTATAGACTATCAGCAGTTGAATAAGGTGACTGTGAAAAACAAATATCCTTTACCATGGATAGATAATCTATTTGATCAACTAAAGGGAGCTGGTGTATTCTCTAAGATAGATCTCAGATCAGGCTATCACCCGCTGAGGGTAAAGGAGCCAAATGTGCCTAAAACTACTTTCAGGACCCGGTATGGACACTATGAGTTCCTCATGATGCCATTTGGGCTAACGAATGCACCAGCAGCTTTATGGACCTAATGAATCGTATCTTTCATCCCTACTTAGATCAGTTCATCATGGTCTTCATAGATGATATTATGGTGTATTCTAAGAACTGGGAGGAGCATGATGAACACCTAAGAGTGGTACTATAAACACTATGGGAAAAGCAGTTATATGCCAAGCTGTCCAAGTGTGACTTCTGGTTAGATGAGATATCTTTTCTTGGACACATTGTATTAGCGGATGGGATCAGGGTAGATCTAAAGAAGATTGAAGCAATAGTTGAGTGGAAGCCTCCCAGAAATGTAACAGAGGTCAGAAGCTTCTTGGGGTTAGCTGGTTACTACATAAGATTTGTGAAGGGATTCTCCCTTATAGCTACTCCACTGACCAAGTTACTGCATAAGAATGCAAAGTTTGACTGGAATGACAAATGTCAAGCCATTTTTAGAAGCTAAAGGCTATGCTTACAGAGGCTCCAGTGTAACACCCTAAACCTCCGAGCTCTGAATAGTACCATTTTTTATTTGTGACAAGTACTATTCAAAGACACCTTGAGGAACAAAAATAAAAGGAAAATTAATTAAGATAGACACAATAAAAAAAGATTTAAGTGAACTAAAAACCTAAGGACTTATCGGGTATTATGAAAAAGAGGGATTATGATCCGATGAGGGGCATTTTGGTCAATTCACTTCAAGAGTTAATTTTTGACCAAACGTCAATTAAATTAAATGAAAATAATTTATCTAATTATGAAGAAAATTTTTGAGGAAAAGTTTAAGTATAAATGTGAAAGGAAAAGAAAAGAAATGAAAAATTCAAAATTTTAATTACAATTATAACTTAAGCAATGACTACAGACAGTTGAATAAGGTGACTATAAAGAACAAATATCCTCTACCATGGATTGATGATCTATTTGATCAGTTGAAGGATGCAACTGTATTCTCCAAGATTGACTTGAGATTGGGCTACTATCAGTTGAGGGTGCAGGAGCAGAGTATTCCTAAAACTGTCTTCAGGACTCGGTATGGCCACTATGAATTCTTGGTGATGCCATTCGGGTTGACTAATGCTCCAATTGCTTTTATGGGCCTGATGAACACTATCTTCAGGCCATATTTGGATCAGTTTGTAGTGGTGTTCATTGATGATATTTTGGTGTACTCAAAGAATGCAAAGGAACATAATAAGCACTTGAGGATAGTATTACAAACCTTGAGGGAGAAACAGTTATATGCCAAACTGTCGAAATGTGGGTTTTGGCTAAAGGAGATTACTTTATTAGGGCATACTGTATCTTCAGAGGGTATCCAGGTAGATCCTAGCAAAGTAAAAGCCATTCTTAATTGGAAGCCACCCAGAAATGTCACTGAAATTCAGAATTTCCTTGGTTTAGCCGGGTATTATCGAAGGTTTGTGAAGGGATTCTCCATGCTAGCATCGCCACTGACTAAGCTACTTAGGAAGGATGTGAAATTTCAATGGACTGATCAGTGCCAGAAGAGTTTTGATGAGTTGAAGAGGTGTTTAACTAAAGCTCCAGTTTTAACTCTGCCTACCTTGAGTAAAGAATACAGCATATACAGTGATGCTTCTCATAATGGATTGGGCTGTGTGTTGATGCAAGATAGAAATGTAATTGCCTATGCTTCTTGCCAGCTTAAACCACATGAGAGGAATTATCCTACACACGACTTGGAGCTGGCAGCCATTGTCTTTGCCTTGAAGATCTAGAGACATTACTTGTATGGGGAGAGATGTTATATATACACAGATCATAAAAGTTTAAAGTACTTGAGCATACAGAAGGAGTTAAATTTAAGGCAGAGGAGATGGTTAGAATTGATAAAAGATTATGATTGCTTGATAGACTATTAGCCTGAAAAAGCTAATGTTGTAGCTGATGCTTTAAGTCGCAAGACTATGGCTTGTTTAAGGATTTCTCCATTGTCCATGGTGCATGAGTTAAGGGCATTGCATGCTAACCTGGAGATTAATGAAGATAGGCGTATGGTAGCTACTTGGCAAGTGAAGCGAATGTTGACAGAACAAATTAAAGCAGCTGTACAGAATGATGATAAGTATGTGAAGTTGATGGAAGAGGCTTAGGATGGCAAGAAACCAAAGTTGTTGGTAAATGATGAGGGCTTGTTGTTATATCAAGGCAGAATGTGCATTCCTGATAATGTTGAACTGAGACAGATCATTTTAAAGGAGGCACATGATTCACCTTTTGCTATGCACCCTAGTGGAACTAAAATGTATAAAACTATGAAAGGGCACTATTGGTGGAGGGGAATGAAGAAGGACATTGCAAAATATGTTACCAAATGCCTAACTTATCAGCAAGTAAAGGCAGAACACCAAGTGCCAGCAGGGTTGCTACAGCCATTGCCAATTCCCGAGTGGAAATGGGAGAGAATCACTATGGATTTCGTGATAGGACTTCCATGTACACAAAAGAATCATGATACAGTTTGGGTTATTATTGATAGATTGACCAAGTCTGCACACTTTCTGCCAGTAAGGATAGACTACAGCCTGAAAAGATTGGCCAAACTGTACATTGATGATGTGGTGAGGTTGCATGGAGTGCCAGTGTCTATTATGTCTGACAGAGATCCTAGGTTCACTTCTAGATTTTGCGGTAGTCTCCAAAAAGCCCTAGGAACTAGATTGAACTTCAGTACAGCATTTCATCCACAGACAGACGGTCAGTCTGAAAGGATCATTCAAATTTTGGAGGACATGCTTCTGGCTTGTGTGATTGAGTTTGAAGGAAGTTGGGATATACACTTGCCTTTGATTGAATTTGCCTACAACAATAGTTATCAGTCAAGTATTGGAATGCCTCAATATGAAGCACTTTATGGCAGAAAGTGTAGAACTCTCTTATGTTGGGATGAAGTGGGTGAGAGGAAGTTGATTGGCCCAAAAGTAGTGCAACAGACAGAAGAAAAGATTAAGCTCATTAGAGACAGACTCAAGGTTGCATCAGATAAACATAAGTCCTACATTGATTTAAAAAGAAGAGATATTTAGTATAATGTGGGTGATAAAGCATTCCTTAAAGTTTCTCCTTGGAAGAAGATCATGAGGTTTGGTAGGAAGGGGAAATTGAGTCCTCGCTTTATTGAGCCATATGAGGTTCTAGAAAGAATGGGTCCATTGGCATATAGACTTGCATTGCCTCCAGAGTTGGAAAAGATTCACAATGTCTTCCATGTCTCCATGTTGAGGAGGTACAGATCAGACCTCTCTCACATTTTGCCAGTAGAGGAGATTAAGGTGAATCCAGACATGACATATGATGAAGAGCCCATAAGGATCTTGGCATATGAGGTGAAGCAGCTGAGGAACAAGCAAATACCTCTAGTAACAATGCTGTGGAACCATCATTCAAGCCAGGAGGCTACATGGGAGCATAAGGAGGACATGAGGAGGCAGCACCCACAGCTATTCAGAGACTGAGACCAGGTAAATTTTGAGGACGAAATTTTATTTTTAAGGAAAGGAGAATTGTAACAACCCAAACCTCCGAGCTCTGAATAGTACCATTTTTTTTTATGACTAGTACTATTCAAAGATACCTTGAGGACCAAAAATAAAAGGCAAATTAATTGAGATAGACACAATAAAAAAAAAAAGATTCAAGTGAACCAAAAACCTAAGGACTTATCGGGTATTATGAAAAAGAAGAATTATGACCCGATAAGGGGCATTTTGGTCAATTCACTTCAAGAGTTAATTTTTGACCAAATGTCAATTAAATTAAATGAAAATAATTTATCTAATTATGAAGAAAATTTTTGAGGAAAAGTTTAAGTATAAATGTGAAAGGAAAAGAAAAGAAATGAAAAATTCAAAATTTTAATTACAATTATAACTTAAGCAATGACACAATTAAAATTATGAATTAAATAAATTAAATTTAGGGGATAAATATATAAGACAAGACAAATTACACTACAATTAAAAAAAAAAAAGCCATTTCTTCTTCCCTTCCCATTCCTTGCTGCCACCCTCCCTCACTCTCCCTCTCTCTCTAACTTTTCTCCATTGCTACATATTTGAGCTCTCAATTCCTTGAAATTTCTTCATATTTTCCATAGCCCACTCTAAGAAAACTTGAATTTTGGTCTTGGGTCAAAGATTAGAAGTAAGAAGAACAAGAAAATGGAAGACAATTGAAGTTGGGAAAAATCATCAAGTAAGGTGAGCTCTCTTTCACGCTTGATTAACCAAGTATGCTTTGAATCAAGCTTAGGTGTAATGAATTTACATGAGAAAACATGAAAAACATGCATGAATCTTGAAAGGGATTTTTGGCTAGCTTGGGTAATCTAGGGTTTTAATGGGTTTCATTTAAATTTAACATGAACCCTAGCTTAAACGAGGTAGTATGTAAGATTTGTGAAGGGAAATTACATGGAATTTCCATAAATTGAAAAATAGAAGATTAGGGTTCATGGAGAAATTAGGGCTTTGGTGCTAGAGAATGAAATTGATGTGTGTAATATTAAATTATGACTACTTAGCATGAATTGAATGTGGGTTGATGTTAGTTGGTGGAAGGAATTAATGGAATGGCATGGATTAGGGGAAATTGCAAGCTAGGATTTTAGAAAATTGGGGGTTTTGTGCTATGGATAAATTAATGCTAAATTATAGTCACTTGGGGTGAGTTAAATGTGAATTGATGTTAGTTAGTGGGAGTAATTGAAGGAAGTAACAATTGAACCATAGGGCAGAAATTGTGCACACTGAGTCCAGTGTGTTTGGTAGCTCATAAGTTGAGCTACACAACTCCAATTAGTGTGAAACAATTGGAAATGAAACTTAAGACATAGGGCTAGAATTTTTATGAAGATACCCTACCCAGAAAATGACCATAAACTTCCCTAAATGAACCTTGAAATTGGAAGTTAGAATCTGGACTTGAAATCTACACAATCAGCCCACGTGAACACTAAATTTTAAACTGTCATAACTTTCTCTAGAAAACTCCAATTTAGGTGATTCTTGAACCAATGGAAACTTAAAATATAGTAGAACATTTCATATGAGAACTTAAAGCCAAATTATGAACTTAACCTAATCAAATTTCTAGGCAAAGTTGAGTCACCAAATCTGCCAAAATCTAGAAATCTGTAAATTGACTATATGAATAGTAAAATTTGCAAGGCCATAACTCTCTCTTGAAAACTCCGATTTAGGTGATTCTTAAACCAATGGAAACCTAAAACATAGTATAATATTTATATGAGGAACTTAAAGCCTAATTATGAACTTAACCTAACCAAATTGCTAGCCAAAGTTAAGTCAATGAATCTGCTAGAACATGAATAGTCACGTGAACAGTAATTTTTGCATAGCTATAACTTTCTCTAGAAAACTCCGATTTAGGTGATTCTTAAATTGATGGAAACCTAAAACATAGTAGAATATTTTATATGAAGAATGTAAGGCCAAATTATGAACTTAAATCAATCAAATTATTGGACAAATCTAAGTCACCAAATCTGCTAGAATCAGCCTCACGTGAACAGTAAAATTTATTTGACTATAACTTTGGCTACACAACTCTAAATGAGGTGATTCAAAAAGGAAAATAAAGATGAGACCTAGAGGGACAATTTTCATGCAGAACACCTCACCAAATTATGATTTGAACTATGGTAAAATATCATTTTTAATATTTAATTATCCTTATGAGTATTTTAATTATCATATATAACATTTTCCCATAAACCTTTCTTTAGGTTCATTTTGATGTGCTATCTTTATCTAGGAATTTGACTAGGTTAGGATGTCTATTTGGTCACACTTCCTCCATAATAAATGCTCCTCTATGTTTAGACTTGAATTTCAGTCTTTGAATCACTGAATTTGGGGTTATAGAGCTCAAGTTATGGTCAAAATACCATAAATGGTCCCTTTGCCTCTAAGCTGTCTAGAATTTACAATTTCTGGTCAATAAAATTTGACCGGTCATTTGATCATTTTGTGGTCATTTTTAGACTTAGGTTCCTTCACAAGATATGTTCATCTATGTCTTAGGGACTCTCAGGTACATTTTCATAAATTTTCAAGCTTGGTATAGTGAGTTATAGTCAGTGTATTAACCTGGACTCTCAGTCTTATAAGGGCAATAACCAACTTCAGGGCATGTCGACACCATATTTTAGTCGATCCCCAAAATCAAGAAAACTTTGAAACTGACCCCCAGTACTAAGTCTCCTTTTGACAGCTAATCACATTTTCGATCCCTCTTTGATAGATAGTCACATTTCCGATCTCTCCTCACAAAGAATTGAATCAATGCTAAGTCCTCACATCAGTCAAAGCCTTACCAGTCTATTAGATCGCTCACTGATCTCTCAAACCCATTGTCGAATCTCCGGACCAGTCAAGTATATTCCTGATCTTTGTTGGCAAACAAAATAAACTGACAATAGATCTCTTCTTACCAGTTTTATTGCCGATCTCTCTTTCAAAAGTTTAAGAATGATTAAAGGTTCCATACCGGTTTAATGATGACCCCGATCCTAAGTATTAAAGCCGATTTTGACCAAGTCCCGTTTACCGATCTCATGCTCAATGTGTTTTCCGATCTCTCACACTTAGGATAATAATCATTTTCAGTTATTTCAACATACTCAGACAATCAAGTGTTTAATAATTTAGAAATTTTCCGATCATAACCATTCATCGAACAAAAAAAAGGGCATTCCACTTCATTTCATTTCAAAAATTTGTACAAGTCATTCGGCTGGGGGATCACCCCCAGCCTGATCTACATTTTGCTCATTTTCTCTCTCACCCTTGGCCTCCTCTTCGCTTTCCTCCTCGCCTCCGGGAGCCAGGTCCTCCATCCAAGAGAAGTCCTCCTCTGGGTAACGCTTCTGGAGCTCGGCCAAGAGATCCTTGTGAGCGTTCACATAAGCACCGGCTATTCCTGTCACCATCTCTTCATCTTTTGCCTTAAGCTCCTCAGCAAGGTGAGCGACCTGAGCAGCTTCGTTGGCCCGGAGCGCCTGGAATTCTCTAAGAGCATGATCCCTTTCAGCCAAAACATGAGTCTGTTTGGCCAGCTTATCCTCATAGTACTTCATGCGCCCCTCAATTTGAGATATGTAATCCTGAGCAGATGAGAGTTGGGATCGGAGGGATGCCACTTCTTGACTCTTCTTCTCAACCTCCTTACCCAGGCGGTGCGCCTTTTCTCGGACTATGTGCTGGTTCACTAGGCACTCTACATTCAGACTCATGGATCGGGTTAGGATGTCGTCAAGATTGTCCGGAGACAGTCTCTCCCGATCCTCCCGAAGGCAGATAGAAGACCCCAAGACTTTGGCAAAATCGGGGTTCTCCCAAACAGTCCAGTTATTCTCCAGGGAAGCGATCAGCACTTGAGCGCCACGAGAAGGGGGCCTCGCAGAAGGTCGAGAACGACCCCTTTCTGTGCTTGGAACAACTGGAGGAGGTGGAGGCGGCTCTTCTTGTTGAGGAGGAGATCGGACAGCTTCTGCGATCGGCGGTCCCGAAGGTCGGGGCGGGCCTCCTTGTGTCTCCCCAGGTTCATGACCGGGTGTTTGAAGCAGTGCCGAACGCTTCATCTCTTTCACCTTTCGGGAAATCTCTCTTTCTTTCTTCCACTTCCTGGAACCCTCACCACCCGCCATACCTGCACAAAAAAGAGGTCAGTGAGATCGCTAAGGTCCAAAGATCTGAGAAATAGAAAATACTGATGCCAAGATCAGAGAGCTAAAGCCCGCGATTTTCGCACGTGATTAACTCCATCGTCCAATGATGCAGCTCGGCAGTCACCGCATCTAAACAGGAGTACTTTTGAGTGGCAGCTTGATTCTTCAGTTCCATCACTATTAGGTCTTCCTCCTTGTTCAGGGTAATACGCCTCGGAATCAAGGGCCCCTGGTGCCAACAGCTACGGGGGAAGTCCTCAAAGCATTTCGGATTTTTGCTCCTCAGAATGAAGAAGCGGTTCTTCCAATTCTTAAGGGAGGAGGGTAGATCGGTAAAGAGCCCACAATGAGGCTTCGCCTGAAAGAACCAGTGCTCGTCGTCCTTTCGGCGAGTTAGCCTGTGCAGTTTTCGAACACCTTAGCCGTAGGTCTGATTCCCTTAGCTCGGTACAGGCCTCAGAAGGCTACTAAGATCCGCCACGAGTTAGGGTGAATTTAGGCAATGCACACTCAGTGATATTTTAGGACCTCTTTGAAGAAGTCGTCCAGAGGGAATCGAAGACCGGCCTTTAACTGTTCCTCGTATACCATAACCATGTCATTCTCTTCAAAGAAGTGATCGGCTCGGTGATCGCCGTGACACCGGATAAGTTCATATGAATCGGGCTCAATGTTGTACTCCTAGCTAAACGACTGCAGATCGATTTCTTGCAAGATCGATGGCAGCTCGTCCATAGGAAGATTCTCCCTCCCTGAGGAAGGTACAAGCCTCGATGGTGCGGTTCGCCCCCGAGCTGGAACGGAGACCCTAGAAGGTTCTGGTCGTGCACTTGGCCCAACCACCTCTACTTCATCAGACGACCATGAAACATGGACGGAAGGTGGGCTTGCCGCTCTCTGACCTTCGGCGCCGCTCATTTTTAAGGAAAACAAAGAACTTAAAGCTAAAAGAAGGATTAAAACCCTTATCGGAGCTTGAACGAGCTCAAGAGCTTGAAAATCGGGAGAGTTTTGGAATTGCTTGCGAGAGACAGAAAATGGCATAAGTAAGAAACTGGCTAACCCCTACCCCTATTTATACTCGTCCGAGCATTTAATACTCACGATGTCCCAGGCAATGCATCGGTTAACGGGATTCGCCACTGCTCGACACGCCTCTAACACTCTAAATTCCATAAAGAGAACGGCTAATTAGAGATCGGCATATTAAGATAAATGTTTCGAATTGTGGATCAGTTAAGGGTTGTTCAGTTAGGAACCAGATCGGATAAACACATCAGAGATCGGAAAATAATCAATGCAATAATAATAAGATGATAATTGACTTTTATTTCCAAAAGATCGGATTACATCATTTGGGCGATCTCTAGGGATCGGAATAATAGAGATCGGAAGATGGGAGATCAGCATGAGAGATCGGAATAGGAGCGTGGGAGGGATCGGAAGGCAAAAAGAATAAGACAAATCCCAAATAACCGCCGCCGTAATCAGAGCCGAGGTAGTTAAAGCGTGGCAGACGAGATCTCCGTCGCACGCCTAAGAATCGCCCGCAATGCTGACAGGTGCCAGGGTATGTCATGACAGTCCTGTACATCCCAATCTCCACCGTTGATCTCACTTGTAAGGACGAACCCGGAACCCTTGGATCAAGAGAGAAGACGACAAGACCAGCGTCTTTCGCTCTTAGCCCTCGACGCTCCGACAAGAGAATTTGAGACCGCAGATTGAAAGAAGAAAAGGACGAATATTCTCAAGAATAATCTCACTGCTCATTTTGGTTCTCTTTAATTCTCAAGCATCCGATCATGTCCTTCAAAATCCGCACCCTCCATCTCCTCAAAATAAATCCCGACCTTCATGGGGAGCACCCATTCTGTAAATACCGCTCAAAACTGCTCAAAGGGGACGAAAATATATAGACAAGAGGCAGAACTATAGTGGAATAACTCAAACTTAATTCAGTTTGTTACTCGCTATTTTTTGAGTTTTCAGGAAAAACTTTTGAAACTAGTTTTTGAAGTGTTTTCTTGCAAAAGGGATTCTTGAATACCAAATTTTTCATTTTCGCCTGCTCATTATCCAGTGGCACTCTCACTTTCTGTCTTTGTTATCCTCTATTTCCATTCATATTGTCTAAGCTCAACTCCACTCAAGCTTGGTTATTTTGACCCGTTTACATTTTAACAAAGAATACTTCATTTCGAGGCGAACCATAGTCCTCCGGCTGCCAACTTGCAATCTTGCTACTTTTGCGATTCTCAGAGTTAGTTCAATAGACTCGACTCCTACAGTCGTTGTTAATATCGTCATTTTATTAGGTTTAGTTCTCGTTTCACGTATTTCCTTTTGTCCTCTTTCTCATGCCTGTTGTTTTCTTTAAGTTCATGTCACGCTAAAAAATACAAAGGAAAGATATGCTCTAGTTTACTCCCGTGCTGGCTAACCCACACTTTTGTTAATATTTATTAGTTCTGAACGCAAGTTATCTAGTCCCGAGTTACGTAGAAGTAGCTAGGCAAAATGTAGGTAACTGTGTTTAAAGTGTCTCTTTTAAAAAAAAAGGAGAGGGTCTAAATAACACGTCAGGGAAATAGCAAAATTGAATCACTAGGCTAACATGGAAGGCGATCCGGCATAATGCCATAAGGCGGAATAAAAAATCAAAACTCAGATAAGTAAAAGGGTACAGATAGGATACTGGTAAAATGACCTTAGGGGAGGTCAGCAAAATTCAGTCCGGCGTCCCTTATTTAGTCTCAAAGTACCAACGAGTTAAAAGAAGTCTTATTTCGACCTTTGGCACCTTTAAATACTAGAACTCTTAAACTTAGACTCCTATGATATATGGCTGTGTCCAAATTTCGAAGAGGTCGGAAGAGAGTCTTTATCCGTTCCTCAAACAAAATTTTTAACAAATAATTTAAAAGAGATTGGAGGAGAGTTCTTATCCGGTTCTCAATCTAAAATTTAAAATAAATACTTAATAGAGATCGGAGGAGAGTTCTTATCCGGTCTCAACTCAAAATTTTAATAAATATTAAATAGAGATTGGAGGAGAGTTCTTATCCAGTCTCAACTCAAAATTTTAATAAATATTAAATAGAGATCGGAGGAGAGTTCTTATCCGGTCTCAACTCAAAATTTTAATAAATATTGAATAGAGATCGGAGGAGAGTTCTTATCCGGTCTCAACTCAAAATTTTAATAAATATTAAATAGAGATCGGAAGAGAGTTCTTATCCGGTCTCAACTCGGAATTTTAATAAATATTAAAGAGTTCGGAGAAGAGTTCTTATCCGATTCTTAAATTAAATTTTAATAAAATATTCCTTTCAAATAAAATTAACATACAACAGTAACTCACTAAGGTTGTCTCATTTACTTATGTATCTGGGTGATCCAAATTTAGTGAAAAATCAAATGTTCCTTTAGTCAAAAGGATTAACATGTCCATTCAAGCCCTCCTAACTAATGCAAAATTAAATCTACTTACCCTTATTAAGGGACGAGGTGGGGTGCCTAACACCTTCCCCACCCGTTTACGGACCCCGAACCTAGAATTTCTGCCTAGAAGTGGTTTCATCTCAATTTATCTTCATAAACGGTTTTCTTTAATTTCCCTCAAAATTAAAGTGGCGACTCCTCACTCTTTCCCACTTCGGTGAGGGTTCGTTCAGGAGACCGCAAAACACCTTGCGACAGCTTGGCGACTCCGCTAGGGACGTATCCCGGTCTAGAGGTCTAAAAAGTAGATTTAATTTTCCAATCAAATTATAGTTAGGTGGGCTCACCCGGCGATAGTTTACGTGTTAATTTTTGTTTATTCCTACTAACTGTTCCGCTTGTTTTGCTTGTTATGCTTGTTTTATCCTCCTACAGTGCTCTTCGCTTCGAAAAAAAAAGGAAAAAGGAAAAAATGGAAAGAATAAAATTCCCCTGAATTGGGAAGAGGTAAAGGTGTCCCTTCACACACTGAACACTCACACGATGTCCTCACACACTTCGGTCCTATACCCGGGCTTTCTTACCCTTTTAGGAAAGTAGGAGGGGGTCATGTAGCGGTACCCGTGGGTTTTACCCCGTTAGTATCCGTGAAGGCTTCTGCTCAGATTGAAACTCGTTCTATCCACTGTGATACTCGTGGAATTTTCCCGATAATATCATGGTTATAGAATGGGGCTCTACTGTTACAGTAGGGGCAATTTGGGAACCTGTGGCTTTTAGAAAATTAGACCTTGAGCTAAACTATCACAATAGCTGAAAGCCGTAGTAAGCTACCTTATAAGATAGAACTATCCAATTAGGTAGCACTCATCCAGTATCAGGAGTCTCCCTATGCTAGGACAAAAGGGGCATACTTACTCTTACCCTGTTCTGCTTTAATTTCCTTTTGTTCGTTTTTGTGAGGGTAATCTTGAATTCTACTGAAACACCTACACATTTTCCTACTTTGATAAATGTGTATGTGTCACCCTGCCAACAGTATGATTCAAAATTACCCAAATTTATCTTGCTAACGAGTTTTTCCGCAGGCATCATCAAACCAAGAGTCTGTGAAAAGGATAAGGCATCATTTTTATCATGGCATCCTCGAGTCAGTCGGCAGAAGAAGTTCAGAATGCTAAACTTTGGTCCAAATCAACTCATACTCCAAAGACTTCGCAAAATAATGTTTCCAAGGCACATGCTAGCTTACTACCCTCATGGGATCCGAATAAAATTGAGGTCGAATGAACAAATTTCTCGAGGGTCTGTCTAATGGATGGAGGTCGCTTCTCGATCAGGTCAAGGCACGATTTGAAAGGAAATACGGGAAGATTGCAACCCTAATGCGAGTCAAGGTCCAAATCCCGGCATTAAAGGCCATGCTGTCAGTTTGGAACCCTAAGTACGGGGTATTCTCTTTCAATGACATTGATACAGTTCCCACTATGGAAGAATATCAGGCATTACTAGAGATTCCTTACTCAACACAGAATCGGATCTACCTACACCTTGAGCATAGGCAGACCTGGAAATGATTAACACATTTGTTGGGTATTCCTTCGGAGGAGGCAAAGTCAAAAGAAACAGTCAAAGGGAACACGCATGGATGGTATTGGACTTACCTCGGAAAGCAGTTAGATCAATACCTTCAAGAGAAACAGTGGGATCAAGCTTTAGTAACACTCGCATTGGGAATCTATGGCCTAATCTTGTTTCCGGGACCATTAGGAATCATAACCTGCAGCACGGTGGAAGTATTCTGGGCGGTAGAAAGGCAGGAGGTCAATCCGATACCGGCAATTCTTGCGAAGACCTTATTAACCCTTACCTACTGTAGACAACAGGGTAAAGGGTCCATCAAGTGTTGTTCTCAATTATTATATCTCTGGATTATCAGTCACATATGCCCTGTGGAGACAAAGGGATTGACTTGGTACCTTGACCAGCCTCCGATTGAGAAGATGACCCGGTTAATAATCAGTCCGAAGAATGAACAGCAGTGGCGGGAACAGATTTTGAGTTTCAATAGCCATGATTATTGTTGGAGGAAGCTATGGGCGTCAGGCCAATCCGTTTTGATCAACACGGGAGGTAATCAGTCGGTGTCCCTAATCGGAGTAACCGGATACACAAGTTACTCTCCGGCATTGGTAATGAGGCAGTTTGGCTCAACACAATCTAGAATCGACATTGAAGAATATCACCAAGGTCATTTCTACCATGAGCTCAAGGAAGAGGAAGGGTTGAAAATGGCTCGTAGATCCTGGGAAAACATCTCTCTGATGGAAAGGTCGCCTAAAGGTCCAAGTGCCACACGCGATTATCTTGAATGGAGGGTTGGCAGGGACCGAGAACACTCAACTGTAGAATTCGAAGACAGCAACCCTCGCCGGAACATCCTATTAGAAGAAGCTGATAGCCATTTGATAAACTCACTACAAAAGGCAAACACCGAAAACTCGCAACTGCAAGAACAAATAAAACAGTTGTAGGACAAACAGCAGATTCTCAAGAGGAAAGTAAGAAGGCTCAGGGAAGAGGCAAGGGCCGAAAAGATGGGTTTTGAAGAGCAAGAGATACGGTGGGAAAAGGAAAAACTCTCCATGTCAGAATGAAAGAAGTAGAAGCACAGAATAATAAGCTTCAGGAAAAAACGAAATACCAAGAGATACTCGTTGAAGAGTATAAACAAGAAAACAAAAAGAAGAAGCTCGAATTAAAAGAACAGGCACTACTCATCAACGATATCTTGAAAGAATGTGCTAAGGAAAGGAAGGAGAAAGAAAGACAAGCTGCTCTCTATCAAGAGCTGAAAGAGAATGTTGACCAGCTGGAGAGAACGATAGCACAGGGAAAGCAAGAACTCCTACCTGAATCTGAGTATGCTCTAAAAGCATTCAACCCTGCCAAACAAGAAGAAAGGTTATATGAGTATCTCAGAAAATGTCATCTCATTATAAAAAACCTCCCAGAGCCTAGGTCGATGTAAAGAATACAGTGTACAAATTATTCAGTTAATGAAATGATTTTTGGACCATTGTTTAGCAAATTTGTGAATGAATAATATGACTCCCGTAGGAACTCCCTCTCTAGGGTTATATGAAAAATTGAATGCGCTATATGGACAGGTATCATAAACGCGCATTCAATCTAGTTATTCACAGTCAGACTATCGAACGATGCCATGATAAAGTTGATGCAATTATCCTTTCGCAAATTTTATTCTGGCTCCTAAATGCCACTGTATCTTTCGTCCAGACCAGGACTTTTAGTTTCTTTACAAAATTCAAAATTCATTAAAAATCCTTTTTTTCGACTTCTTACAGGAAATCAACATTGCTTCAAACAAGGCAAGTCTGACCAAACACATGGTTCAACCCAAGCGAGTGTACTTAATAAGATCTCGAACAAAAAAGATGATGGAAGATCAGGAAAAAGTACAGAACCTACAAGGGCAGGTTTCCGAATTGAAAGATCAGGTCTCAGAACTTATGAGACTAATGAGGGAAATGTCCCAGAATAAACCCACAGTAGAGCCTAGCCTACCGCTACCTCCTCCACCACCTCCAACAAATGATCCACACCAAGCTTCAACTTCTTTTACCTTCCATTCACCAATTCCTGACAATCATCACAATCCGGCTGCCATGAATAATGACTTACCTTACTCTCATTACCCAACCGTTTCAAACACCGATCCATACCCTTCCATTCTAATCCCTCCAGTTCACTCCACCCCTCATCTCCCAGTTGGCGAAGAATTTCATGCAATGGGAGGAGAAAATAAGACGAGAGAAAACGAGAAACTATCTGCTCTAGAAGAGAGATTGAGAGCGATAGAGGGGCTGAATATGTATGGCTCAGTTGATGTGGCATCACTTAATTGGTTCCCGATGTGGTGGTGCCACCCAAGTTCAAGGTCCCTGATTTCGACAAGTACATAGGGAATTCAGATCCTTGCATTCACTTGGCCACCTATATCGCCAAGATGTCTGCTCTGACAAAGGATGACAGACTGCTGGTCCACTTCTTTCAAGAGAGCCTCTCCGGGGCAGCTTTGAGGTGGTGGTGTATTCGGTTGGACAGGAGCAAACTGTGCTCCTGGAAGGATTTAGCTGATGCCTTCTTAAAGCAGTACAAATTTAACTGCGATGTAGCCCCCACAAGAAGGGATCTTCAAAACCTGGTGCAGAGGGACAGGGAAAGCTTCAAGGAGTATGCCCAGAGATGGAGAGAAAAGGTGGCAGAAGTACACCCTTCGGTGACTGACAATGAGCTGTGCTCTCTGTTCATTGAGACGTTGAAAGCTCCCTATTTCAATTTGATGATTGGGAACACTTCCAACAGCTTCTCTGACATCATACAGGCCGGTGAAAGAATAGAGGCCAATCTAAGAATGGGACGGTTGTAGGAGTTGGCTGAGAACCCTACGAAAAAGACTGCCAGCTTTGGCAAGAAGAAGGAGGGTGATGTGAATTCTGTCACCCGTCAAAACAATTATTCCCCATTCCCTCAAAACAATTATCGGCCATATCCTCCCCCTCATGGCCAAACCATCGCAAACATTCCACCGCCTTTCCCAAATTATCCACACCCACGCCCACAATACCCTTCACCTACAAATTACCAACCAAGACCACCTCCTCCTCCTGCTCAACCAAGACCACCACAAAACAACCCAAGACCCCCAAGAAACCCTGATCCACCTCTTCCCCTCCCTCTCAGTGAAATATACTAATACCTTGTCGGTATAAACCAAATTGTACCTGTTCCCCTAGACCCGATCCAGCCGCCATACCCCAGGTGGTATGATGCCACTGCCCGTTGTGAGTACCATGGAGGGGCACAAGGGCATTCAACTGACAACTGCGGTGCACTCAGGGGAAGAGTGCACGCTTTAATCCGAAACGAGTGGCTGAAAATTGAAGGAAATGGTTCCCTCCCCAATGTTACCTCAAACCCATTGCCCAACCATAATGTAGGCAATGGTGTGAACATGATAGAATTTGGGGATGAAAGGAAAGAGTCCCCCGATGAACCATCCATTGGTGTCATCCATTTCGATTCCTTGTATGAAGCTCTAGTCTCACCAATAGCTGAGGGGCAAGAACTGGACAACTGGACGGCGGAGGACATCCCTGTACTCAATTTCGAGTAAAGTACCTTTGGTTATCTACACTTGATCATTTTGTCTATGGTGACAAGTGTAATACTGTAAATGGACCTTTTTCTTATGGCATAAATATTAATGAATTAATAGCGCATTTTAAATCCAATTCTTTCCTTTTGAATTTCATCCTTATAATATGTTCCATTTTTATTCATTCAGGACCATTCATCAATTAACACCTAATAATCCAATAGACTCAGAAATTCCTCTGGTTAATTTTGAAATCCCCATAACTGCCATTACTTCAAGTAATTCTGAGGTGGAGCTCACAGAGGAAAGCAATGAAAACGATAAACCTTCCCTCATGCCTTGTGGAGATGAAACACGCACTATAAACTTAGGCACAGAAGAAGTAAAAAGGGAACTTAAGGTAGTGGAGAGTGAAGAATTGGGAGATATGATCAGTCTGCTTAAAGAATTCCTCAACGTATTTTCCTGGAGCTATGATGATATGGTGGGTTTGGACCCTCAGATAGTGACACACAAAATTCCCCTAATTCCGGGGATAGTCCCGGTAAAGCAGAAGTTAAGGAGAATGAATCCTGACACACTGCTCAAAGTTCGGGATGAAGTCAAGAAACAATATGACGCTGGGTTCCTAGAAGTGGTCAAATATCCCCAATGGGTGGCTAACGTCGTCCCGGTAATGAAGAAGGACGGGAGAGTCAGGGTGTGCGTTGACTACAGGGATCTTAATAAAGCAAGTCTAAAAGATGATTTCCCTCTCCCCCACATTGATGTGTTGGTAGACAATGCTGCGGGATTGGGCAGGTGCTCATGCATTGATGGGGCATCTGGGTACAATCAAATCCCAATGGATGAGGAAGACAAAGAAAAAATCGCTTTTATCACTCAATGGGGAGTATTTTGCTATCGGGTCATGCCCTTCGGGCTGAACAATGCTGGTGCCACCTATCAGCGCGCTATGGTCACATTATTCCACGATATGATGCATAAAGAGGTGGAAGTGTATGTGGATGATATGATCATTAAATTCAGGGGAAAGGAGAGCCACGTGCAGGTGCTGAGGAAAGTACTTGAGAGACTCAGGAAATATCTGTTGAAACTGAACCCTGCCAAATGCATATTCGGAGCTAGGTCAGGAAAATTGTTGGGATTTATAGTGAGCGAAAAGGGAATAGAGGTAGATCCAGACAAGGTTCTAGCTATTCAAGAGATGCCATCCCCAAGAACAGAAAGGGAGGTGCGTAGTTTCCTGGGAAAGTTGAACTACATCTCGAGGTTTATTTCCAATCTCACCGCTAAAGCCAAGCCTATTTTTAAACTGCTCCGAAAGAACAACACCACCCAATGGGATTCAGTTTGTCAAGAGGCTTTTGAGACAATCAAGCAGTATCTGTCAAACCCACTAGTGTTGGTTCCTCCCGTGGCGGGGAGGCCTGTGATCCTGTATATGGCAGTCCAACAGAACTCGATGGGATGTGTTTTGGGACAACATGATGACACTGGCCAAAAAGAGAGGGCTATCTATTACCTGAGTAAAAAGTTCAATGATTGTGAGTCAAGATACTCTTTCTTAGAAAAGACTTGTCAGATTAGCCTCGACAAATGACCGCCTCAAGCACTACATGCTGAATCACAAGACATGGCTCATCTCCAAGATGGATCCTATCATATATGTATTCGAAAGCCCATTCGTGCCAGGTAGGATAGCAAAGTGGCAGGTCATACTCTCCCAATATGACATAGTCTATATGACCCGGAAGGCAGTGAAAAGTAGCGTGATCGCTGACCTCCTAGCGTAAAAATCCTATCCAGGATTATGAAGCTCGATTTTGAGTTCCCCGATGAGCATATTAATGAAGTAGATCAAAGAAGAGGGGCCACCGATGTATGGGAAATGTATTTCGACTGAGTCACAATTTGTCCCAGAATGGAATTGGAGCCGTATTGATATCCTGCATGGAAAGCACTTCCCGATAGCCATTAAGTTGAGATTGGACTGCACCAACAAAATCGCAGAATATGAAGCTTGTGTGAGGGGTCTACAGGCTGCAATTAAAATGAAAATTAGGAAGTTGGAAGTATATGGAGACTCAGCCCTGATTATATACCAAGTCAAGGGAGAATGGCAAACCAAGGATCCCAAGTTAATCCCATATCAGAAGTACTTACTGGAGCTGATTAAGAAATTCGAAGAGATCTCTTTCACTCACCTTAGTAGAGACAAGAATCAATTTGCTGATGCTTTAGCTACTCTAGCCGTTATGGCTCAAATCGAAGAAGGCGATGGCTCATATTGAAGATTAAGGCAAGGAATGAGCCACTTATTGCTTCATGATTGAGGAAGAACCCGACAGAAACCTTGGTATCATGACATCCTGGTCTCATCACAGAACTGCAGAATTCCTCAGGCAAACCAAACGAAAAAGGATGCTTCGGAGATTAGCATTGGGATACTTCCCCAGTGGTGAAACCCTATACAAGAGAGGGTCCAACAGTGAACTGTTGAGATGTGTGGATGCAAAAGAGGGGAAGAAAATCCTTTTTGAGACTCATGAGGAAAATTGTGCAACCCATGCCAATGGGCACATGATGGTTAAGCAAATCATGCGACGGGGATATTTTTGGACTACAATGGAAAAGGATTGCATCGAGTATTTCCGAAAATGCCATAAGTGTCAAATCTATGCAGATCCGATAAGTGTGCCGCCTCACAAATTGTTCAACCTCGCCTCACCATGGCCTTTCGCAATGTGGGGCATCGATGTGATCGGTCCCATCAACCCTAAGGCATCCAATGGGCACAGATTTATCCTAGTAGCTATCGACTATTTTTCTAAGTGGGTCGAAGCCACGTCATACGCCCATATCACGCAGAACACGTTTCTCAAATTCCTCAGAAACAATATCATCTGCCGGCATGGCCTCCCTAATGAAATCGTCACTGATAACGCTAAGAATCTGAATGGTCCAAGGATTCAGAAATTGTGTGATCAATATAAAATCCGACACCTCAATTCCTCCCCATACCGTCCTAGATGAATGGAGCGGTGGAAGCTGCAAACAAAAACCTCAAGAGGATAATCCGGAAAATGACGGTCACGTATAGGGATTGGCATGATATGCTTCCTTACGCTCTCCACGCATACCGGACTTCTGTAAGAACCTCAACCGGGGCAACTCCATACTCACTGGTTTTCAGGATGGAAGCGGTATCACCTATTGAAGTTGAAATTCCTTCCCTAAGGATTCTGAAGAAATCAGGGATTGATGAGTCAGAATGGATCCAGTAAAGGTTGGATCAGTTAAACTTGCTAGATGAGAAAAGGTTAGCAGCAGCATGTCATGGGCAGTTATACCAGATGAGGATGGCTAGAGCATTTGATAAAAGCGTTCGCCCACGCGAATTCCAACCCGAGGGCCTAGTTCTGAAGAAAGTGCTGCCGAATCAAAACGATCCCCGGAGCAAATGGTCACCAACCTACGAGGGACCCTATGTGGTTAAAAAGGCATTTTCTGGAGGAGCCTTGATCTTGACCCACATGGACGGTGAAGAGTTTCCGAGACCTGTGAATGCTGACACCGTCAAGAAATACTATGCCTGAAAAAAAAAAAAAAAAAAAAAAAAAAAAAAGGGTAGGAGCGAAAACCCGAAAGGGCGCTCCTGGCAAAATGTGTAAAAGAAGGCGAAAACCCCGAAGGGGCACTTTCTGTAAAATAAGTAAAGGATGAAAACCTGAAAGGGCTCCTAAAAGAGCGCGAAGAAAAAAAAAAAACCTAGGGGTGAAAATCCAAAAGGGCATCCCGAGAACAAAAAGGGAGAAATAAGGAATGGGGGGCATGAAACCAGGATGAAGAGGAAACTGTCACGGCATGAGGCTTCAGAGAACTTGAAATAATGGCAGTTAAGGGATTTTAAAAATCAGCCACAGGGAATATGTGAGAGCTATCCTTGTACCCTTCTTCTTTGAAACTTCTTCTTTGTTTTTATTAAACCGTAATAAAGTCATACTTCATGCCCCATGTTTCTATCTTTCCCTTATATTTATCTTTCTGCAATCTCGTTATTTAATGCGCTATTTAAATCAGTTAAAATTTTTGCCATAAGATTAAGATTTGACAATTGATAACCTCACGTACTTTACTATGAGATTTGCAGGGAATGACCTAAAAAAAAAAAAAAACTAGAGGTGAAAACCCGGAAGGGCACTTCTAGTCATATAGACGAAGGGGAAGTAAAAACCCGCAAGGGCGCTTTTCGGGAGAAAGAAAAAACAAAAGGGGCATTTGAAGAAATGGGGTCATAGGTTAAGTCTTGCAACTCGTCCTCCATTCATCATTGGTCTTCGGGATTCTGTTAAGTACACTTCATTGGGGAAGAACTGCTCGTGTCCGGATTAGGCTTGCTTTGTAAGTGCAATTTAAATTTCCTATTATCAACCTCTGGTTCCTTGATCTAAGTTGATTTTAATTACCTGCAATTTAAATTTCCTGTTATCAACCTCTGGTTCCTTGATCTAAGTTGATTTTAATTTCCTGCAATTTAAATTTCTTGTTATCAACCTCTGGTTCCTTGATCTAAGTTGATTTTAATTTCTTGCAATTTACATTTCCTGTTATCAACCTCTGGTTCCTTGATCTAAGTTGATTTTAATTTCCTGCAATTTAAATTTCCTGTTATCAACCTCTGGTTCCTTGATCTAAGTTGATTTTAATTTCCGCAATTTACATTTCGTTATCAACCTCTCGTTCCTTGATCTAAGTTGATTTTAATTTCCGCAATTTAAATTTCCGTTATCAACCTCCGTTCCTTGATCTAAGTTGATTTTAATTTCCGAATTTACATTTCCTGTTATCAACCTCGGTTCCTTGATCTAAGTTGATTTTAATTTCCAGTAATTTACATTTCTTGTTATCAACCTCTGGTTCCTTGATCTAAGTTGATTTTAATTTCCTGAAATTTAAATTTCCTGTTATCAACCTATGGTTCCTTTATCTAAGTTTATTTTATTTTCCAGCAATTTACATTTCTGTTATCAACCTCTCGTTCCTTGATCTAAGTTGATTTTAATTTCCGCAATTTAAATTTCCGTTATCAACCTCTGGTTCCTTGATCTAAGTTGATTTTAATTTCCAGCAATTTACATTTCCTGTTATCAACCTCTGGTTCCTTGATCTAAGTTGATTTTAATTTCCTGTAATTTAAATTTCCTGTTATCAACCTCTGGTTCCTTGATCTAAGTTGATTTTAATTTCCAGTAATTTACATTTCCTGTTATCAACCTCTGGTTCCTTGATCTAAGTTGATTTTAATTTCCTGCAATTTAAATTTCCTGTTATAAACATCTAGTTCCTTCATCTAAGTTGATTTTAATTTCCAGCAATTTACATTTCCTGTTATCAACCTCTAGTTCCTTGATCTAAGTTGATTTTAATTTCCTGCAATTTAAATTTCCTGTTATCAACCTCTGGTTCCTTGATCCAAGTTGATTTTAATTTAGCTTATGTTGTCGATTTCTAGGTCACTAACTTAAGCGTGCTTTAGCTCCCTAACTTCGAACACCTAATCGTCCAAAATATGAGTCTGAATCTTTACATAATTCCTACACGGGAAGTTTTCCCTTTAATATAAATTATGTAAAGAGGGGCAGCTGTCGACACCATATTTTGGCCTATCCCCAAAATCAATAAAACTTTGAAATCGAATTTCAAAGACTATGTCTCCTTTGACAATAATCACATTTCCGATCCTCTTTGATAGACAAATACATTTCCGATCTCTCCTCACAAAGAATTGAATCAATGCTAAGTCCTCACATCACCAAAGCCTTACTACCTATTAGATCGCCACCGATCTCTCAAACCCATTGTCGAATCTCCGACTACCAAGTATATTCCTGATCTCTGTTGGCAAACGAAATAAACTGACAATAGATCTCTTCTTACCAGTTTTATTGCCGATCTCTCTTTCAAAAGTTTAAGAATGATTAAAGGTTCCATACCGGTTTAATGATGACCCCGATCCTAAGCATTTAAGCCGATTTTGACCAAGTCCCGTTTACCGATCTCATGCTCAATGTGTTTTCCGATCTCTCACACTTAGGTTAATAATCATTTTCAGTTATTTCAACATACTCAGACAATCAAGTGTTTAATAATTTAGAAATTTTCCGATCATAACCATTCATCGAACGAAAAAAAGGGCATTCCACTTCATTACATTTCAAAATTTGTATTAGTCATTCTACTGGGATCACCCCACTGATCTACATTTTGCTCATTTTCTCTCTCACCCTCGGCCTCCTCTTCGCTTTCCTCCTCGCCTCCGGGAGCCAGGTCGTCCATCCAAAAGAAGTCCTCCTCTGGGTAACGCTTCTGGAGCTCGGCCAAGAGATCCTTGTGAGCGTTCACATAAGCACCGACTATTCCTGTCACCATCTCTTCATCTTTTGCCTTAAGCTCCTCAGCAAGGTGAGCGACCTGAGCAGCTTCGTTGGCCCGGAGCGCCTGGACTTCTCTAAGAGCATGATCCCTTTCAGCCAAAACATGAGTCTGTTCGGCCAGCTTATCCTCATATTACTTCATGTGCCCCTCAATTTGAGATATATAATCCTGAGCAGATGAGAGTTGGGATCGGAGGGATGCCACTTCTTGACTCTTCTTCTCGACCTCCTTACCCAAAGCGGTGCGCCTTTTCCTGACTATGTGCTGGTTCACGTGCACTCTACATCTGCACTCATGGATCGGGTTAGGATGTCGCCAAGATTGTCCGAGACACCGTCCCGATCCTCCCGAAGGCGTATAGAAGACCCCAAGACTTTGGCAAAATCGGTTCTCCAACAGTCCGGTTATTCTCCGTGGAAGCGACAAGACTTGAGCGCCACGAGAAGAGGGCCTCGCAGAGGTCGAGAACGCACTTCTTTGTGCTTGGAACAACCGGAGGAGGTGGAGGCGCTCTTCTCGTTGAGGAGGAGATTGGACGCCTTCGTGATCGGCGGTCCCAAGGTCGGGCGCCTCCTGCGTCTCCCGTGTTCATGACCGGTGTTTGAAGCGAGGCTTAACGCTTCATCTCTTTCACCTTCCGAAATCTCTTTCTTTCTTCCGCTCGAACCCTCACCACCCGCCATACCGCACAAAAAGAGGTCGCTGAGATCGCTAAGGTCCAAAGATTTGAGAAATAGAAAATACCGATGCCAAGATCGTAGAGTCAAGCCCGCGATTTTCGCCTCGTGATCAACTCCATCGCCCAATGATGCAAATTTCGGCCACCGCATCTAAACAGAGTACTTTTGAGTGGCGCTTGATTCTTCGCCCATCACTATTAGGTCTTCCTCCTTGTTCAGGTAATACGCCTCGGAATCAAGGGCCCCGTGCCACCAAACACGGGGAAGTCCTCAAAGGATTTCAGATTTTTGCTCCTCATCAGGAAGTAGCGTTTCTTCCTATTCTTAAGGGAGGAGGGCGATCAAGAAAGAGCCCACAATGAGGCTTCACCGAAAGAACCAAAGGCTCGCCGTCCTTTCAATGAGTTAGCCTGTGCGCTTTGGCGAACACCTTAGCCGTAGGTCCGATTCCCTTAGCTCGACAGCCCTAAGGCTACCAAGATCCGCCACGAGTTAGGGTGAATTTGGGCAATGTACACTCGGTGATATTTTAGGACCTCTTTGAAGAAGTCGTCCAGAGGGAACCGAAGACCGGCCTTTAACTGTTCCTCGTATACCATAACCATGTCATTCTCTTTAAAGAAGTGATCAACTCGGTGATCGCCGTGACACCGGATAAGTTCATATGAATCGGGCTCAATGTTGTACTCCTGGCTAAACGACTGCAGATCGGTTTCTTGCAAGATCAATGGCAGCTCGTCCATAGGAAGATTCTCCCTCCCTGAGGAAGGTACAAGCCTCGATGGTGCGGTTCGCCCCCGAGCTGGAACGGAGACCCTAGAAGGTTCTGGTCGTGCGCTTGGCCCAACCACCTCTACTTCATCAGACGACCATGAAACATGGACGGAAGGTGGGCTTGCCGCTCTCTGACCTTCGGCGCCGCTCATTTTTAAGGAAAACAAAGAACTTAAAGCTAAAAGAAGGATTAAAACCCTTACCGGAGCTTGAACGGAGTCGGAAGAGCTTGAAAATCGGGAGAGTTTTGGAATTGCTTGCGAGAGACAGAAAATGGCATAAGTAAGAAACTGGCTAACCCCTACCCCTATTTATACTCGTCCGAGCATTTAATGCTCACGATGTCCCAGGCAATGCGCTTGCTAACGGATTCACCAACTGCTCGACACGCCTCTAACACTCCAAATTCCATAAAGAGAACGGCTAATTAGAGATCGGCATATTAAGATAAATGTTTCGAATTGCGGATCAGTTAAGGGTTGTTCAGTTAGGAACCAGATCGAATAAACACATCAGAGATCGAAAAATAATCAATGCAATAATAATAAGATGATAATTGACTTTTATTTCCAAAAGATCGGATTACATCATTTGGGCGATCTCTAGGGATCGGAATAATAGAGATCGGAAGATGGGAGATCAGCATGAGAGATCGGAATAGGAGCGTGGGAGGGATCGGAAGGCAAAAAGAATAAGACAAATCCCAAATAACCGTCGTCAGAATCAGAGCCGAGGTAGTTAAAGCGTGGCAGACAAGATCTCCGTCGCACGCTTAAGAATCGCCCGCAATGCTGACAGGTGCCAGGGTATGTCATGACAATCCTGTACATCCCAATCTCCACCGTTGATCTCACTTATAAGGACGAACCCGGAACCCTTGGATCAAGAGAGAAGACGACAAGACCAGCGTCTTTCGCTCTTAGCCCTCAGATCGCTCCGGACAAGAGGATTTGAGACCGTCAGATTGAAAGAAGAAAAGGACGAATATTCTGAAGAATAATCTCAGCCGTTCATTTTGGTTCTCTTTAATTCTGAAGCATCCGATCATGTCCTTCAAAATCCAGACCGTCCATCTCCCTCAAAATAAATCCTGACCCTTCATGGGGAGCACCCGATTCCTATAAATACCTGCCTAAAAACTGTTCAAAGGGGACGAAAAAATATATAGACAAGAGGCAGTAACTATAGTGGAATAACTCTGAAACTTAATTCAGTTTGTTACTCTGCTATTTTTTGGAGTTTTCGTAGGAAAAAACTTTTGAAACTAGTTTTCTGAAGTGTTTTCTTGCAAAAGGGATTCTTGAATACTGAAATTTTTTCATTTTCAGTTCGTTCATTATCCCGTGGCACTGTCACTTTCTGTCTTTGTTATCCTCTATTTCCATTCATATTGTCTAAGCTCAACTCCACTCAAGCTTGGTTATTTTGACCCGTTTACATTTTAACAAAGAATACTTCATTTCGAGGCGAACCATAGTCCTCCGGCTGCCAACTTGCAATCTTGCTACTTTTTGCGATTCTGTAGTTAGTTCAATAGACTGGACTCCCTACAGGTCAGTGTTAATATCATCATTTTATTAAGTTTAGTTCTCGTTTCACGTATTTCCTTTTGTCCTCTTTCTCATGCCTGTTGTTTTCTTAAGTTCATGTCACGCTAAAAAATACAAAGGAAAGATATGCTCTAGTTTACTCCCGTGCTGGCTAACCCACACTTTTGTTAATCTTTATTATTTCTGAACGCAAGTTATCTAGTCCCGAGTTACGTAGAAGTAGCTAGGAAAAATGTAGGTAACTGTGTTTAAAGTGTCTCTTTTAAAAAAAAAAAAGGAGAGGGTCTAAATAACACGTCAGGGAAATAGCAAAATTGAATCACTAGGCTGACATGGAAGGCGATCCGGCATAATGCCATAAGGCGGAATAAAAAATCAAAACTCAGATAAGTAAAAGGGTACAGATAGGATACTGGTAAAATGACCTTAGGGGAGGTCAGCAAAATTCAGTCCGGCGTCCCTTATTTAGTCTCAAAGTACCAACGAGTTAAAAGAAGTCTTATTTCGACCTTTGGCACCTTTAAATACTAGAACTCTTAAACTTAGACTCCTATGATATATGGCTGTGTCCAAATTTTGAAGAGTTCGGAAGAGAGCCTTTATCCGTTCCTCAAACAAAATTTTTAACAAATAATTTAAAAGAGATCGGAGGAGAGTTTTTATCCGGTTCTCAATCTAAAATTTAAAATAAATACTTAATAGAGATCGGAGGAGAGTTCTTATCCGGTCTCAACTCAAAATTTTAATAAATATTAAATAGAGATCGGAGGAGAGTTCTTATCCGGTCTCAACTCAAAATTTTAATAAATATTAAATAGAGATTGGAGGAGATTTCTTATCCGGTCTCAACTCAAAATTTTAATAAATATTGAATAGAGATCGGAGGAGAGTTCTTATCCGGTCTCAACTCAAAATTTTAATAAATATTAAATAGAGATCGGATGAGAGTTCTTATCCGGTCTCAACTCGGAATTTTAATAAATATTAAAGAGTTTGGAGAAGAGTTCTTATCCGATTCTTAAATTAAATTTTAATAAAATATTCCTTTCAAATAAAATTAACATACAACAGTAACTCACTAAGGTTGTCTCATTTACTTATGTATCTGGGTGATCCAAATTTAGTGAAAAATCAAATGTTCCTTTAGTCAAAAGGATTAACATGTCCATTCAAGCCCTCCTAACTAATGCAAAATTAAATCTATTTACCCTTATTAAGGGACGAGGTGGGGTGCCTAACACCTTCCCCACCCGTTTACGGACCCCGAACCTAGAATCCCTGCCTAGAAGTGGTTTCATCTCAATTTATCTTCATAAACGGTTTTCTTTAATTTTCCTCAAAATTAAAGTGGCGACTCCTCACTCTTTCCCACTTCGGTGAGGGTTCGTTCAGGCGACCGCAAAACAACTTGCGACAGGGCAGTATGTTTGACCCTCTTTTTAGGGTCTTTACACTTAGAATTTGGCAAAGGTGTCTAAATCAATGTTGTAGCCCTAAGTATCATGTTTCCATTGATGTAATTTTAGGTCATTTAGACCAGTATAGAGAGAGTTATGACCAAATGAACACGTACTGTTCATTTGGTCATTTTCTGGGTTGGCAGTTTTAGTAACTCAATTTATGCTGACAATTTGATTTGGTTAAAGGAAAAACTGGGTCAAGTGGTCTTCATGAAAAGTGTATCCCTATGTCTAAGCATTTCATTGATGTAATTTTAGGTCATTTGGACCAGTATAGAGAGAGTTATTACCAAATGAACATGTTTCAGTGTTTGGTCATCCAGGTTTGGGCAGATAATTGATCATGATTTTGGCAAAATTTAGGCATGTGTATGCATGAAAAATGGGCTATTTTGAGTCTATTTTCACCTCCAATTGGCCTCATACTAATTGGAGTCACACATTTTCAGTTATGAGTCAATAAACCCACTGGACTCATTGAGTCCAAACTTGCAGAAAATTGAAAACTCCCAATATCTCAATTCCTTCAACTTCCTTACTTCAATTTGCATGCAATACACTTCTATAAGCAACAATCTCAACTCAATAGGTCAATTTCCACATTTACACCAAGTTCTCAAGCATTTACACAAACCCTAGTTTTCAAAGTTTTAAATTTTCACAAACACTACACAATCAAACACCCAAACATTTCAACTCATCACACATTCTCATGGAACCATTTTTCATCACTTAAAAGCAATAAACATCAAGTTCCATGGCTGCCAAAAATTCAAGGGTTCTTTTCTCTAGATTTTCTTTTTGTTTTAATGATATTTATGCTTGGCTAAATATGCTTTTCATATTTAATAAAGAGAAGAAAAGGGATTAGTGCACTAACCTTACTTGAGCTTCCCAAAACTTCAACCTTTCTCCTGTTTATGGTTATCTATAGTTTCCTTAGAGTGTGGGGAGGATTTTTAATGAAATGTGTTATGGGTTTTGGTGAGGAAATGAGGGAGAAATCAAGCTTGAAGCTTGAATAACAGTGGTGGAGGAAGGAAACCAAGGCAGCAGGCAATGAGAGGGAAGAGATGAGGGGGAAGATGAGTTAGGTAGCTTTTGTCTTTTTGTGGGTATTTATATATTCCATATATGTTGTACTTTAATTTTGTTTTAAATTTTCATAAGTTTATTTTTCTTTTCTTCTTTTCTTCTTCTTTCCTAATTCAACTCATAATATTAATTTGTGTTAATTATTTTTATTCTCTAAATTTTATTTTGACATTTAGGTCAAAATTCACCTCTGGGAGTGAAATGACCAAAATGCCCTTCATAATGCATATCGGGTTATTTTTATTATTTTTGTACCAATTTATAAATCCTCTAAACTTTAATTTATTTTTCTCTAAATTTTTTTCCTATATTTTCTTAACATTTATTTCTTCAATTTATGCCTCCTCACTATAGTTTAGGTGTAGTTCCATATATTTTGACTGTCCGAACAAACATTAGTCGTCGGAACAGTAAAATGTACGCACTACCTTTGGTGAGGGCATTACAATTCTTCCCCTCTAATAAAAATTTCGTCCTCGAAATTTACCTAATGTGAAGAGCTGAGGGAACTGCTGGCTCATCGTCTCCTCGCTCTCCCATGTCGCTTCTTCCGTGTTGTGGTGTCTCCACAAGACTTTCACTAGTGGGATCCTCTTGTTTCTGAGTTCTTTCACTTCTCGTGCCAAGATTCTGACTGGTTCTTCTTCATATGTCAAATCAGCTTGCACAATTATCTCCTCTGCTGAAATGACATGTGAAGGATCTGATCTGTATCTCCTGAGCATCGACACATGGAATACACTGTGGATCTTATCCAGCTCAGGTGGTAAAGCTAGCCTATAGGCTACTGGACCCAAACTCTCAATGACATCATATGGACTAATAAACCTAGGGCTCAACTTACCCTTCTTACCAAATCTCAGCACTTTCTTCCAAGGTGATACCTTAATGTCGTAAGGTATTTTGCAGTCGCCTGGACGAACACTCACCGAAGTGGGAAAGAGTGAGGAGTCGCCACTTTAATTTTGAGGGAAATTAAAGAAAACCATTTATGAAAATAAATTTAAATAAAACCACTTCGAAAACAGAGATTCTAGGTTCGGGGTCCATATACGGGCGGGGAAGGTGTTAGGCACCCCGCCTCATCCCTCCATGAGGGTAAACAGATTTAATATTATGCTCTTTACAAATTAAAATCGATAATTAGGGGGTTAGAATGATGATGT